>NC_134353.1:587622179-587917179 GCF_048569485.1 Anomaloglossus baeobatrachus | reverse complement strand
AAAAGCGATTTATGGAGCTACTGGACATGGTGTTCAATCCTTACAAGGACTATTTATTAGTTGGATCTAAGAACGCTCTCCCGCACACAATACAGTCTACACTGCTGCGTGTTCACAAAATGGTCATTGGCTTATATAGCCCCTATGACGCTGTGAGGCCATGCCAATCACAATAACACCACAACAAAGATGGCTGGGGCGTTACTGCGAGGGCAAGCAACATCAGATGTGTTCATTGGCTGGAAAACAGGCGCCAGGAAGTCTGAAATTAAAATGAAAGTATTGGAGCGAATCCCATATTAGCCGTCGGATAGCGAATCGCTCGAACACCCCATTATCCATCGGATACCAAATAGTGGCAAATACATTCGCTCATCCCTATTTATTACGTCCTCCCCGGCTCAGAAGATGTGATATGATCAGACCATGTCCCTGCACAGTCAGACATCGCTATTACACAGTACATAGCACGTATATATAATATATATTATATATCTTGGCACAGAATCATGGAGAATGAGGATGATATGAACTTTGGGGGACAGCCCCTTTAAATTTAGAAATCTGGCAGGGATGAGGTGTAGAGGACCCTGCTAGAGCATCAATCACACCCATGGCATATACCCAAAATAGGCTAGACTGGAAAACACTGGGTGCGCAACCCTTGGACTAGTCCAGGAAGGTTTAATATGTGACTCCACAATATAAAATTGTACTTATTTTGACAATGTAGGGGCCAAACACTGGAGATGGAGGAAGTTGGAGTTAAGACCCAAGCAGCACATTGGCCTGTAGGGTATATCCTGCTGACAGGTTTCCTTTTAAGCAATGGCTTCTTCATTCTCGCCATCTGACAGTTCAGGAGATGGAGCAAGAGGCATTGACAGGAGCAAGGAAAAAAACGTAACAAATATTCTTCCTTTCCTGTGTTTGTATCATTATATTGGAGGAATTACTAAATCGCCCACAATGGCAAAGTTTATAACTACTTACTGTAGAACTCCTAAGTTTTAGCAAAGGATATGCTAAGGACAAAAAGAAAATCCCATAAATCTCTTGGCCCTAACACATTTCCAGGGCATGGGGAGGGGGGGGGGGGGGGGGGCTTTTATATTTTTCCAGTCAGGATGAAGGATAATAAAAAGATGAAATGGTTGTCACTCGTTGATTTATCTGGTGAAGATGGTATGATGTATAATTCCAATACATTCAGGAATCTACCTCCTGGCTCTAAAGTTTTAAAAGCAATAGTGTTCATGTTTAATGGAAAAAAAAAAAAACAAAAAAAAAAAAAGTTATATGGGTATGGAAGAATCCATATAGAACATTCTTTATCCTTATTTTTTTCCCATGAAAATACTGAGGATTGTGCGAAGACTGAACGGATTGGTGCACCTCCTAAAGCCCGCTTTACACGCTGCAATGTATCTTACAATGTGTCGGCGGGGTAACGTCGTAAGTGACGCACATCCGGCATCGTAAGTTACATTGCAGTGTGTGACAGGTACGTGCGATTGAACGGTAAAACGTTCATCGCATACACATCGTACCTGTCTCTAGAATTGCACGTCAGATTGTGCATCGTACCCGGGGTAGCACACATCGCAGTGTGTGACACCCCGGGAACGATGAACAGATCTTACCTGCGTCCTGCGGCTCCCGGCCCACAATGCGGAAGGAAGAAGGTGGGCGGGATGTTTACATCCCGCTCATCTCCGCCCCTCCGCTTCTATTGGCCGGCTGCCGCGTGACGTCGATGTGACGCCGAACGTCCCTCCCACTCCAGGAAGTGGATGTTCGCCGCACACATCGAGGTCGTATGGACGGGTAAGTACGTGTGACGGGGGTTACTCGTATGTGCGGCACATTCAACAAATTGAACGTCCCACACATACGATGGGGGCGTCGCAAATCGCATACAATATCGTATGTGAAATTGCAACATGTAAAAGCAGGCTTTAGATACTTAATAGGAATGTCTTACTACGTTAAGATATTGGATATCTTCCAGACACCATAGATCATGAAGCAAATTTTTCCCTTTAAAAAAAAAGCAAACAAACCTGGCCTGTTAGACCTCGTATCTAGACTGCTTCTCAATTAGAAAACCAAAAGAGAAATTAAAACAAATTCTGAATCTGGTACTGTTATTAGTCACCATTTGTGATGCCAAATTCATTAAAATGGCCTGTTCTGTTCATGATTTTGAAGGCCCCCCCCCCCCCCACGCCCCCTTCTCCATCGTCTCTTTACTCTGCATCAGTCTTGAACTGTCATTGCAAAGATGTTACCAAATTTTTGGTGTGCTCCAAAAATACAGCTGGGGGAATGCAGTGTAGTTGCACCAAATTTTTGGGCGTGATTTAGATAGATCTCTCTCTGTCTATCTTTATCAGACATGCCCCCGTGATTTTGCAGAGCCCATTCAGTATTATAGGTACAAATCCTACCCATGAAAAACACAGCGCTTGTATGCATAATATGTCTGAGCCCTAAATAGAACTTGACATTTCTTTTGATTTCTTCAGGCAGGCCTTGATTTAAGTCTTAGTGCTGCTCTAAACTCCTTATATGACACCAAGTTGGCAGTATATCTTTGGATTAGAAGATTAATCTGTTCTTCTATATAATAACACTTGGGCCCCTTTCCAAGAACTGCTTTTCCCTTAATGGGATTTAAACAAACTACGATCAGCCTTGACTTCCACCCCCATGAGCTCCTTGGCTCTTGTAAAATCACTTCTTTGAAGATGGATAGCCTTTGTTAGCGATTACATCTATAAGCAGGGTCAGTGCAATCCAATCCGTCAGCCTGCCCTTATTTCACCACTATTCAGGATGATGGAGTGGATAGTGACCCTACTTTGGTGTCAGACTGAGATGATTCTGGTTTGATCCAGCAACAATCCTAAATCTCTTGAAGCCTATTTTCACTGCCCGTCAGAAGGTGCTAATTCTGAGGATCTACTTGCTTGATTCCGAGGTAATAACAAAGGGATAGAGCTAGTATCATGGGTGAGGAGGTAAATGAGTGACTACTCTTAGATTCCGTGGGCACACACACCTTTTCTGCAGGTTTTTCGGAGCAGAAACTGGGTGGAAGCTCCAAGTTTGAGGAACATTTGGACCGTTTCTACTTCAAAAATTCAGTTCATATATCTCAAGTGGTAAAAATAATTTGAGCCACCAGTGGACAGTGGTTTGGTGGCTTGATGCGCTTACCTCGCCTATTTAATTACCAATCTATGTATTTTTAGTATTGTATTGTATTTCATAGGTTCTCTCTTCTAGTTTCTCATACTTAACAGAACTCTATGATCTTCTATCTTTAGTTATTGTTTCTTAGTGTTGTTGTTTTTGTATCTTCAGGTAAAGCTTTCTCTGGATTTAACATTGAAGCTGTTGACGGTATTGTGTTAGACCTCATGGATGATGTGCGTGGTTGGCAGCCAGGAGATCAAGTAGTTGTTGCAAGCACGGACTACTCCATGTATCAGACAGAAGACTTTACTCTCCTTCCTTGTCCAGAGTGTAACAAGTTCCAGGTTAAAGTGAAAGGTGAGTTATTGATGTGCATTATATTGATACACACGCATCTGTCACGTAATCCAACATTAGAATATACTCGGCACAACATTACACTTGCAATGGATCAACAGACATGTTAATGCACACAATTCGGGGGGGGGGGGGGGGAACTATTTTCAAAACGTTAATTTGGTCTGTATAAAATATTTTAAAGATTTAATTTATCATTTCTTTGGTTTCAGAAAGTCCCATGTATTTTCATATGGGAGAAATCACAGAAGGCTTGGATATGCGGGCTGAAGTGGGGGTCCTTACAAGGAACATTGTCATCCAAGGAGAAATGGAGGAGACTTGTTATGGAAACAACCAATGCAAATTCTTCAACTTTGATACCTTTGGAGGACACATTAAGGTATATTTCCGCACAGGGTGGTCACTTTGTGCAGTGATCACATCGCATGCAGAAAATTCTGTAAGCAGATCTGAGCTGAACCTCAATCAAGTGCTTAGTGGTCCGTGTGTGCGTGTGCGTGTGCGTGTGTGTGTGTAATAAAGGAGCAAAGCACCTTTCTTTATCGTTCCTATGGGAGACCCAGACCATGGGTGTATAGCTACTGCCTCCGGAGGACACACAAAGTTACTACACTCAAAACGTGTAGCTCCTCCCTCCTAGCATATACACCCCCTGCTAGCCAGTCCTAGCCAGTTTCATGCTTTGTGTTTCAGGAAAAGCGGGTCCAGTCTGGACTCCCGGCATGTCCCTTCACACCCCACTGCGGGGCTGCTGTTAAGGTTGATTTCAGGGCTGTATCCCTTTCATGCCGCGCTCCTTCACCATCCCATGCTGGGGCTCTGGCTTGAAGTCGGAGCCAACACGGTTCTCACTGCTTTGCAGGAGACCGGTCTCCATCCGCAGCCCTTTTGCAGGACCCTGCTGGACGGAGATATCACCCCCCAGGACCCTGGCAACCTGCGTCTCACAAGCTAAGTATATGAGACGTTATTACCACAGAAAGTGGTCTTTCCAAGGGTCCTTTATGTTTATTTATTGGGGGAATGTGTTTTATGTTTGGTGTTAACATTTCCGGCCGGTTCTCCAGTTTTCACTGGAGAACCGCACCGATGGTGCCTGCACGTCGGCCGCATGTTTTACTCTAGGCCCCGGCTTCGCCTGGGGCCTAGTTTCGGTTTCCACTGTCTCTGCATGTCAGTCATGCAGAGAGGCAGTGTAGCTCCGCCCAGCGGCTGTGCAGCACAAGCGAAGGGACACTCCTCATTGAGGAAAGATTCCCTCCCCTGGCTACCTCACTGACAGAATCCTTTTGCCGCTCTCAGAGTAGGCCCCGCCCCCTCTCCTCGCTCCGGTCGCCATGTTCTCAGCGTTCTCTGTGCCTGCATGGGCACAGAGATTCCACAGTGTGACAAGTGGGGACCTGGGCTGAGGGACCAGGGGGCACAGACATGTCTGTTTAAACGATTGGCAGCCACAACTCCGGTTGTGCAGCTGCTTGTTTTATCGGTTTATATATGCTGGGGGCCAGTCTTGACAGAGCCCCCACCTCTGCAGCATGTCTCACAGAGCAGGGCTGCAGGTTGTTTTTATTATGCACTGCAGGTAGTCTCGTTCGGCTGTACCGAGCTCATAACCATGGTGGCCCCTCAGCTTGGAGGCAGAGCCGAATGATTGCTAATTAGTGGCCCCTCCATCTGCTCCGGTTTCGATGGCTGACCCCTGAGGGAATCCTATTTCCAGGGGTCGGCTGTCCTGGCATCTGCTGAGCATGCAGCTCCCCTCTCAGGGCGTTTTCTGCTTCAGCTCGCTCAATAAAGCTCACAAAGGACTCTCCTTCTGGGCTCAGACCCCGTCCTCCTGACAGGGAGACGCAGGGTCCCCTGTCCTTCCCCGTCCCGCAGCTCCGATTACGAGCTGACTCACTGGACGAGGAGGATGTCTCTACCAGGGGCTCGGACGCTACTTTATGTACATTGATCCGTCCGTACGTGACGCAGAGCCGAATGATTGGATTGCGTCCATTATACTTGTACTGGACCTCCATCCGCCCGTATCAGGGGAGTATTTCCCGCTGGCAGAAAGGCATCAGTATGCCTTTAACAGGACGAGGAGTGTGTTCTTTAACCACTCCAGTTTTCAGCCTGCTGCGTCCAAGCTCACAGCCTGTCCTGCAGACCCCAAAGCGGGGTTCTGCGGCCTGTTTCCCCCTCCCATCAGAGGTGGTCAAGGAGTGTACTCATTCGCCAAACGTGGCCCTTCCAGTGTCCAGACTTTCAGCCCGGATAGTTGTATCAGTGGCTGACGGCACCTCTATAGGGCTCCCACGGTACATTAATTTTGTACTGGACCCCAATCCGCCGGAGTTACCTTACCTAGGAGAACACAAAGTGTGTTCCTTAACCACTCCAGTTTTCAGGCCCCTGTGACCAAGCCCAGGGTCCGCTCTGACAGTCGCTTCCCATGAAGCGTGATTCTGAGGACTGTGTTTCCCCTGTCCACCAATGGTGGTCAAGAAGTGGGCTCAGTCACCTCAGGTGGCTCAGCCCGGACCGTTATGTCAGTGGCTGATAGCTCCTCACTTAAGGTTTTGCGGTCCGCCCGGTTGTCCTTGGGCCAAGTCGGTATTGGGGCGGCAGCAGCTTCGTTCTCCTCAGCTTTACGGCAGTGCGGTTCTTTTGTACCTTCTCTGCTTGTCTGGAGGAGATGCATTCCCTCACAGGGACTCTATGCCCAAAACGGTTGCCTGAACTTCCAGACTTCAGTCTTTTCATCCTATGCCAGGTCTGCCATACTGGACACCGCACGGCGGTGGTCTTGGCTACTTTCCTCGCTATCCGCAGGCTCCTGTGGCTTCGGTAATGGAAAGCAGATGCCTCTATAGGGGTTCCTTGCTGGGCTCCCCTTTGGTGGGACCAGTCTCTTCGGAACCAACTGGATGAAATTCAGGAAGCTCTTGGCGGGGAGAGTTCTTCCTTGCCACAAACCTAAACCAGGGAACCTGTCCAGGACAGGAATCAGTTGAGGTTTTGGTGGCGTTCCTCCATCTGATCGTCCTCTAGCTCGACCTTGGTTCATAGAATCAAATAGCTTGAAGCTGCGTCTTCAAAAGACCGCAGGAGATGCTACCACGGAGTCAGCTTCCTCCGAGCTATCTAGCCACGCCAACCACCTCCTTGGTCGGTGGCAGGCTCTCTCCACTTGGCGACGTATGGTTCTACCACGTCTCCGTTCAGTGGGGGCGGGATCATATCTCCCATGGCTACAGGATGGATTTCTGTCCACCCGCCAAACAGATTTTTTTCTGTCACCTCCCGGCTCCAAGGCCGCCGCCTTCTCACAGGCCGTGGCATTTCTTGCAGGCCAATGGAGTAATTGTACCGGTTCTCGACTGGGAACGGTTCTGAGATTTTTGTTCAAATCTATTTCTAGTCCCCGAAGAGGGCGGTGCCTTCCGACCTAGATCTTTAGCTTTTTCAGCATGGTCAGGTGTGGCATTTTCACATGGAGCCTCGGTCTTGTTCCGTGTGTTTTTTTTTTCACCGGATCAATCAAGAACCCAAGGAGATTCCCTAGCAGCCATCGGCATCAGAGATGCTTTTCGGCAGGGGTCAATCGCAGTTTCACACCAGCGTTGACTACGTTTTGCCATCGGAGTGGTCCAATTCGTGGCTCTTCCCTTGGGGTTAGCCACGGCCCCTCGAGTATTCTCATTGGGGCTGCTGTGATTAAGGTCCTGCACCCCTAGGGATTGGCAGTGATCGTTTGCCCTGGACGGCCTTCTTCTCGGGGCTTCATCCAGTGCAGACTCTTAGCAGAGTACTTCGCTTACTCTCGCCACTCTAACCTATTCGGGTGGCTTGTCATTCTGTTCAAGTCCACTCTGACTTCGAACCAGAGGTTCTCAGGGACGCAATTCGAGACTCTGTCGGCTCTTGTGAAGCTGCTCTTAGTCGATCAGTAGTCCCTCCGCTGGCGGTCGACGTCGTTCTATCAGACACCAAATACTGGTGCTGGTCAGACGGTGGCGTCAATGGAAGCGATTCCTTGCCCAGTTTCTCCTGCGTCCTCTGAGACTGGATGTTTTCCGCTGTACACGCGAACTCCCTCCTTCCACGGGGTGGTGGCTTTGCCACTGACCAGGGGCTCGTTTTCAGTGGTGGTTTCGGCCACTCTGTCTCAGGGACGCTCCTTCCTGGCCCCGTCCCGGGTGATCCTCACCAGGGTGCTGGTCTTTCCGCCTTGGGAGCAGTATATCTCCACCGTGGAGCGCAGGGCGCTTGGACTCTGTCCGCATCAGCCCTCTGGATCAATAGGCTGGAAATCAGAGCTCTTTTTCTAGCTCTCTACGCCTTCACCATCTGTTGGCGGCTAGGCACATTCGAGTCCAGTCGGAAAACGTGACAGCGTTTTCCTACATCGACTTCCAGGGCGGGACACTCAGCCGCCTGGCAATCTTGGCGCCTCAACATTCTTCAGTGGACAAGGGACTCCTAGTCCACCGTATCCGCAGCCCACATCCTAGATGTCAAAACTGCGAGGCAGACTATTTCAGCTGTCCAACCGTGGTCCACAATCCTCAGGTTTTGCGGTAGACACACTGGCTCATGTTTGATCCCAGCTTCGTCTCTACCTCTTGCCCAGAGTCCTGCGCAAGATCAGTAAAGGGGGCCGTCGGGTCATTCTCTTACTCCAGACTGACCCAGGCAGGCTTGGTACCCTGACCTGCTCCTTTTGTCCGTTAGGTTGCCATGGCATCTTCCGGACCGTCCAGACCTTTTCTCAAAAGGTCCGTTTTTTCCGTCAGAATTCTGGATTCTCAGATTGACGGCGTAGCTATTGAGTCCTGGATCTTGGCGACTTCTGGTATCCTTCCTGAAGTCCTCTCCGCTATGACTCGAGCTCCAAAGTGTCCTTGGACCTTTTTAGCCTTGCCGACCTTCCTGTCCCTTCCACAGTCCGGTCTACAGCTAGGACTATCCCTCATTAAGGGACAGGTCTCGGCTCTGTCAGTATGTGCCAGCGGCGTATTGTCCGGCTGGCTCCAGTGCGCTCCTTTAAGGGCGCATCTCACATCATTCCGCCTTTCCGGCGGCCTATGGAGCCCTAGGACCTTAATCCGGTCCTCCCGGTTCCCGGAAACCCCCCTTTGCGCCTCTTAGGGAGGTTTCTTTGTTTCATATTTCACAGAAAGTAGTCTTTCTAGTGGCTATAATTTCCCGCCAGGGAGTTCTGGCGGCACTTTCTCTGAGTCACCCCCTTTTTTTGGTCTTTTGCATCAAGACAAGGTGGTCTCCGTCCGACTCCGGACTTTTTTCCCTAAGGTGGTTACAGCTTCCACCTTATCCGGGGCAATTTTCCTGCCTTCCTTTTGTCCGGCTCCTGTTCATCGCTTTGAGGAAGCGTTGCATATCCTGGATCTGGTGCGGGCGCCCCGGATCTATGTGTCTTGCACCGCCGTTATTAGGCGGTGCACCTCTCTCTAGTACTGACTGCTAGTCAGCGTAGCGGTCTCTCGGCATCTAAGCCGACCCTGGTTCGTTGGCTTAGGTCGGCCATTTCCGAGGCCTACAAGTGTACTCAAGTGCCTTCCCCGCCGGGGATTAGAGCACATTTGATCAGACCTGTCGGTGCCTTTTGGGCTTTCACGCCAGGCTACGGCTCAGTAGGTCTGTCAGACTGCAGCTCGAATTAGTCTGCATACTTTTTCGAAGCTCTATCCAAGGCATGCTCTTGCTTTGGCAGACGCGGGTTTGGGCAGACGCATCTTTCAGGCGTCTGTCGCCCATTTGTGAAGTTGGGTTTGCCTGCTTCTCAGTTGTCTGTTTATTCCCACCCATGGACTGCTTTTGAACGTCCCATGGTCTGGGTCTCCCATAGGAACGATAAAGAAAAAGAGAATTTTGTTACTTACCGTAAATTCTTTTTCTTATAGTTCCGTCATGGGAGACCCAGCACCCTCCCTATTGCCTGTTGGCAGGTTTCTTGTTCCGTGTGTCTTCACCGGCTGTTATTGTTGTAGACAGAGGTTCCGGTTCTTCCGGATTTTACTCTGCCTCTTCTTGTGGGTGGATGTCCTCCTTCAGCTTTTGCACTAAACTGGCTAGGACTGGCTAGCAGGGGGTGTATATGCTAGGAGGGAGGAGCTACACGTTTTGAGTGTAGTAACTTTGTGTGTCCTCCGGAGGCAGTAGCTATACACCCATGGTCTGGGTCTCCCATGACGGAACTATAAGAAAAAGAATTTACGGTAAGTAACAAAATTCTCTTTTTTTGTTAGATAAACTGATCCTTTGTTCTGCACACAAACCTCAACGTTCTTGACGGCACTCTCCATCTGGATAAAGGTCCACAAAAAATGAACATGCACTGTTAGACGGCTAATTTTAAGGGAATCTGTCGGCAGGTTTTTGCTATTTATTCTGAGAGCAGAATAGTATAGGGCATGAGAGCCTGATTCTAGGGCTATGTCACTTATTAGGCTGTTTTCAATAGAATCAGTGTTTTACCAGCTGGAGATTATCACTGCCTGACTACATCTGTGCAGAGCAGTCGGGCTAATAATAATAATAATTTTATTCATTTATATAGCGCTGTTAATTCCATAGCACTTTACATACATTGGCTAATCTGTATAACCACCACCACTGATTAGCAGCTTGCTTACAATACAGTGTACACAGCAAGCTTCCAGTCACAAGTGAAGGCGGGTTATTCACAGAGCAGAAGACTAAAGCGGGGTTTACACGCTACGATATCGTTAACGTATTATCGTCGGGGTCACGGTGTTTGTGATGCACATCCGACGACGTTAACGACATCGCAGCATGTGACACGTACAAGCGACCTTAGTCGATCGCAAAAGTGGCCAAAATCGTTCGCCACGGAGAGGTCGTCCTGAATCAAAAAATCGTTATTTGCTTATTAGCGATGTTGTTCCTCGTTTCTGCGGCAGCACACATCGCTGTGTGTGCCACCGCAGGAGCGACGAACATCTCTTTACCTGCCTCTACCAGCAATGCGGAAGGAAGAAGGTGGGCGGGATGTTATGTCCCGCTCATCTCCGCCCCTCCGCTTCTATTGGCCGGCCACTTAGTGACGTCGCTATGACGCCGAACGCACCTGCCCCTTGAGGGAGGTATTGTTCGGCCGTCACAGCGATGTCGCTGCACAGGTATGTGCGTGTGACACTGCCGTAGCGATAATGTTTGCTATGGCAGCGATCACACAATATCGCACGTACGACGGGGACGGGGGCTATCGCGCTCGACATTGCTAGCTGATGCTAGCGATGTCGCACTGTATAAACCCCGCTTAAGGGTACGTGCCCACGATCCACACACTCTGCGTCCTGGATGCAGCATGTCTTCCCTCCTGCAGAGACGTGAGAGTTGATCGCAGGAGAATACAGCTGCTCGTGCCCACCATCCGGGTTCGGGGCGCTGCGGACTTTCACTGTGTTCTCCCTGTGGTGAACAGTCGCCTCTCCTCATGCATAAACTGACATGAAAGCCATGCTGCCTGTCAGTTTACACTGCGGTGAAAAGAAACCCAGGGGGCATGAGATTTCTCTAAAATCCCATCCACTGTGCTTCTACAATGCAGTGTTTTGAACACACTTTGAACACTGCTATTCCTGATTGTGGGCACAGAGATCTGCCACATCAGTATCACACAAAACAGGTATTCTATGAAATAAAAGTAAAGAATCCGGAACTCTGTTTCTGGATTGCAGCTTCTATTAAAACCTAAACTACTTTCATCTTTAAAGTCATAATCATTGACATTTCGGTCATTAAAATCTTCTTCGGACGGCTTGTAGAAATAAGCTGATCCACACAGGACCCTATGTGGTCAAGTGTTACATGCCCAGGGGAGTTGTGCTCATTGTTCCTCACGAGTTAATGAGGAATGATGGAGTTGCAGTTCACTGCTCCGTGATCACACTGTGGTGATCAAAGGTAAAGACTGGGCACTCATCAATCTGCGTCCGAAAAATACAGATCTAAACAATTTACTACATTTCAATAGTTGTCCTCCTCCAGCAGTCACAATTTCCTAGGGTCACCCGAATCATCTCTGAGGAAGACACTAGACCTAGAAGAGATGGACAATAAGTTTCTCCAGAGGGTACTTGATCACTGCAGATACCGATGTCCCACATACCGGGATCCTAATAGGACTCGGAGCATTCATTCCGTACACGTATACCATCCCTGCACAACCTTCAGTATGAATTGGGGCCGATTGAAGGCTCTCGATAAAAAATCGCACCAACAAAAATTATCGAAATCTCGTAAGAAGGGCACTTTTCCTTGTGTGCAATGTATATAGAAAGGAGGATACCATTTACCATATGGGGAAAGGTATCCCTATCAAGGGCGATGTAATGTGCTATTCGAATGTCCTATTTTCTGTTAAATACTCATGTGGCACAATTTACATGGGAGAAACTACACAGTCAGTTAGAGATCATACCTCACAACCTAAGTCAGACATTAGGTGGGACGGATGTGCTGTACCCATCCCACATCATTTTCACGCATCCGGTCATACAATGGCACATTGGAGATTCCTGGTTTTGGAACAGATACCACATACTAGAAAGGGGGGGGACAGCGCAACAAACAACTTAAAATTAGCGAGACGTTTTAGATACATCTCCTGCAGACACTCGAAAGGTTTAAGCCACAGTTTTGATGTAACCAGCTTATGTTGTAATCCATCTTCTCTATGTCTAAATATTATGTGCAATGCTGTGTGTAATATTCTTGAAGTCTTAGTAAAATTTTACTTCTCTGCAAAACCAAAAAAGCAAAAATAATAATAATAATAGGCTGCGGGTTTGTGACTGTGCGTCTGCTAGTGTGAACAGTGCTCTATGCAAGCCACCAGTGTGCAGTTTTACCATCCAGCCATCACCTCCTCCATATTTGGAAGTGAGTGTGAATGGCTCCACCTGCACCTGTGTTGCCTCCACCTAGTGGGGGTTTAGCTGTATCCTGCTGGAGTAGTAGTCTTTTGGCCTGAGCAATATACAGCTGCAATTCCATCTTGCTGTAAGTAATTCTCTGCAAAACCAGTAGAATAACATACCCTATAAGATGGGATATTGGCTTATTTTATTTTAATTTATCCATATCATACTTCCTTCTATTTATATTCCAACTTTACTTATGTTCATCTTCTCTCCTTTCCATCTTGACAACCTTAAGCTATGTCTATCTTAGAGCACAACTCACCCGGATATATATATATATATATATATATATATATATATATATATATATATATATATATATATATATATATATATATATATATATATATATATATATATATATATATATATATATATTGGATTGCAATTTCTGTTCAACTCAAAACTACTTGTATCTGCAGAGAGTAATGGATGCTTTACTTTTGCCATAAATTGAGCTGTATCCTATCCAGCCATACAGAGTGAGATAGATAAGATTGATTAGATAGATAGTTTAAACTTTTTAGTTTTTTCTAACTTCTCACCCCCTGGGGGTGGTTATTTGTCCTTCCTCATTCTCTGGTCCTCTACCAGAGGCCTGGGAGTTTGAGGGTTCTGCGCAGGATCTTAGTTGTTCCCAGCACTGCGCTTTTCTGGACAGAGAGAGCTCAGATGTTGCTCCTGGAATCTGTTGCAGCCATTTTTCCAACTTGGGGTCACTGCTCCAAGTGCTCCTATCCCCACTGGAATCACTGTTACCTTCACCTTCCACATCTTCTCCAGTTGATCTTTAAGGCTCTAGTATTTCTCCAGTTTCTCATATTCCTTCTTTCTGATGTTACTGTCATTAGGCACTGCCAATTTATTATCATTGCTGTCTTCTGATCCTTGTCTCTACTATCACGATATCTGGTTGGTTATCTACCACTTGCTTATCCGTCCGGATTTTGAAGTCCCAGTGGATTTTAGCCCTTTCATTCCACCTGGATGTAGGGGGACTTACTTAGGGGTACTTTGCACGCTGAGACATTGCTAGCAATGCCGAGCGCGATAGTACCCGCCCCCGTCGCATATGCGATATCTTGTGATAGCTGCCGTAGCGAACATTATCGCTACAGCAGCTTCACACACACTTGCCTGCCCTGCGACGTTGCACTGGCCGGCGACCCGCCTCCTTCCTAAGCGGGCGGGTCGTGCGGCGTCACAGCAACGTCACACGGCAGGCGGCCAATAGAAGCGGAGGGGCGGAGATGAGCGTGGATTTAAAACATCCCGCCCACCTTCTTCCTTCCGCATTGCCGGTGGAGGCAGGTAAGGAGATGTTCCTCGCTGCTGCGGCTGTGTGCTGCCGCAGGAACGAGGAACAAGGAACAACATCGTATCTCCTATTGGTGCGACATTATGAAAATGACCGACGCTACACAGATCACCGATTTACGACGCTTTTGCGATCGTTTATCGGTGCATCTAGGCTTTACACGTTGCGACATCGTTACCGGCGCCGAATGTGCGTCACTTTCGATTTGACCCCAACGATATCGCAGTAGCGATGTCGCAACATACAAAGTACCCCTTAGCCCATACGCTGTACAGCTATTACTGTTTACAATTCCTGCTACTTAGGCAAGACCCCTAACACTATAATGCCTACCTCAATAAACATGAGTGTCACGAACAAAGAGTCTTGCCGGCTCAGGATTAACAAGGTTCCCGTCAGATGTTGAGGAACCAGGACAACCTGATGATAAATGGGCTACTGGAACAAACCATACATGGACAAGGCAAAAGAACATGGATCAGATAGATAAGAGATAATCTCTCTCTAGATAGATAGATAGATAGATAGATAGATAGAGATAGAGATATCTATCTATCTATATATCTATATCTATAATATTTCAGCTGGGTATTCTATGAAAAAACTACAATAGGTAGCCTAATACGTGATCCATCACTGTAATCAGTCTTGCTTGCCCTACATTATGCTTCTCTCAGATTATATAGCAGAAACCTGCTGACAGATTCCCTGTAATATTTTGGCAATCTTTGTCTGAATGGCAATACCATGTGATCCGGATAAGTTCTGTAACCTCATCAGGTCTAAGATCTTCTTTTTATGTATGCAGTTTGCATGTGAGATCTGCTGGAAATCTATTTGATAAAGGCTATAACTCGGAGTGTGATATAGCATAACTAAGTACCCTCTGTGACGACCGTTCATTAATGTAAATTTTGGCAGCCTGATCGTAAAGCACCACTCTAGTGTTTTTGTTTTGGGGTTTGTTTGTTTTTTTCACCTCTGGACTGGTGCTTTAAATCTAAGTCCCCTGCCCCCTGTCATATAATTACCGCAGCGCTATCTTGGGACAGTAACTGGTCGAAAGTCAGAATGTGTGTCACAAGCTCCCAATGCATGGCTATGCGAGCCAGAATGAGGCTTTCATAGAGTTGTATTGATTTGCCACCTCTGATACCTCAGTAAACACTAGATCTGCCGGCAGGTTACAAATCAACGGAGTGGCGGCGATAGAAGATTAAAACAGTGGAAGGTGAGTATATGATGAGGGTCAGAGGACTGGTATTTAAAGCCACTCCAGTGGTGCAATATAAAAAAAACTAAAATACTGGAGCTCTGCTTTTAAGTTTATGGAATCTGGGCCAAAATGATTCATGACTGACCTGGTGAGTTAATATCTTTTTATTGTAGCAGTCTATAATTGTGTCTGGCTACTGTTCTCTCATTAGTTATGACTTGCTTATAATTTATATCTGGAATTTGTGGTAATTCAGGAAGAATGCAGTTGAGTAAATGATGGTCTTGGAGCTGCCAAGCTTTACTGACTTCTTAATTTATGATTTTTCCTTCCATTTGCCTGTACATATCTAGTTCCTCTCTCCAGCACTCCCACAAATCTGCTGTGTAACAATGTCCACCTTCCTTGCTAGGTTTTACAGAACTTCACCTCTGTTCATCTGTCCAATGTTGAGCTGAAGCATATGGGCCAGCAAGTAATGGGCAGTTACCCTGTGCACTTTCACCTATGTGGGGATGTCGATGAAACTGGAGGCTATGATCGGGGAACCTATGTGGAAGGCCTATCTATTCACCACAGCTTTTCCAGATGTGTCACTGTCCATGCGACAAATGGCTTATTGGTATGTATACCTCTAGGAATTTGCATCTAATTAGCTTAGAGGGGATGCCTTCTCATTCCTACACTACCAATGTCCATTGGATGCCGTCTGTCAAGTTATTAAACTTTATTAGAGATTGGGGTATATCTTAATATTCTTAAAGAAGCACTCAATCTAAATGTTTTATTCTCTTTAATATATTGTAAAAATCATTTTCTATGGCACTGTGTACGTATACTTGCTCATTTTGCCCTTTTACCCAGTTAATTCTTCTTTTTATCTCTACTCAACTCTATGTAGAAACAGGAAGTCACTTTTTTCCTACATGAGTTATCCCCCTCTTCAACTCCTAACCAAGCTCCTCCCCTGGCCAGGGAATTTTGCAGTGATGACTCGTGCAAAAAGAGAATTCCTGTTTCTAAATAGATCTTAGAAGGATTCAGCTAGTCTGTTTTTAATCATCATGTGATGTCATAGACCTAATGGAAAAGAAGAATTAACTGGTAAGAAACACAAAATGATCAATTGTGCTGTAATTACACAGTGCTTTTTAATGTTAACCCCTTCACGACCGGCCGATTTTTTTTTTTTTTTTGTTTTTTTTCGCCATTCTTTTTCTGAGAGATTTAACTTTTTTATTTTTCAGTCAATATGGTCATGTGAGGGCTCATTTTTTGCGGAACGAGCTGTACTTTTAGATGAAACCATCAGTTTTACCATATAGTGTACTGGAAAACGGCAAAAAAATTCCAAATGCAGAAAAATTGCAAAAAAAGTGCGATAGCACTATGGTTTTTGAGATCTTTTATTCACGGTGTTCACTATATGGTAAAACTGATGTGTGGGTGTGATGCCTCAGGTCAGTGCGAGTTCGTAGTCACCAAACATGTATAGGTTAACTTTTATATAAGGGGTTAAAAAAAATCGAAGTTTGTCTGAAAAAAGTGGCGCATGTTTTACGCCATATTCCGTGACCCGTAGCGGTCTCATTTTTCGGGATCTATGGCTCAGTGACGGCTTATTTTTTGCGCCTCGAGCTGATATTTTTAACGGTACCATTTTTGCGCAGATGCTACGTTTTGATCGCCTCTTATTGCATTTTGCGCAAAAGTTGTGGCGTCAAAAGTCGTTTTGGTGTTTGGAATTTTTTTGCCGCTACGCCGTATACTGATCAGATTAATTGATTTTATATTTTGATAGATCGGGCGTTTCTGAACGCGGTGATGCCAAAAGTGTGTATATTTTTTTTATTTTTTTAACCCTTTAATTTTCAATGGGGCGAATGGGGGGTGATTTGAACTTTTAGGTTTTTTTTTTTTTTTTTTTTTTATTTTTACTAGTCCCCCTAGGGGGCTATTGTGATCAGCAATCCGATCGCTCTGCACGATCTGCTGATCACAGCTACACAGCTGTAAACAGCAGATACGCTCTCTTTCTCGTTTGCTGTGCCGCTGGCACAGCGAAAGTGAAAGCAAGTCATGTGTAGTACAGGAGTCATCACATGACCCTGTGCTACCGTGACAACTATCGGAAGTCACATGATTGCGTCACGTGACTTCCGGTATCGGGCGGTAAGTAAAAGTTTACCGCGATCGTGCTTATAATGGCGCTGTCACGTATTGACAGCGCCATTTAAGGGGTTAATCGGCATGAGCAGATAACGATTCTGCTCGTGCGTAGCAGGCACACATCTCAGCTGTGAAAATCAGCTGAGATGTGCGCCGATCGCGGCATGATGCTGCCGGCAGACCGCGGGCAGTAACATTATGACATTTAGGACGTAATTTTACTGCCCGCGGTCGTTAAGGGGTTAATGCAATATATTTAGACAATAAAAACTTTGATGGGAATGCTTCTTTAACCCCATGGATGACTGTTAATAAGGAGATTATTACATAGATAGCTTGCAGTTTTTCCACTTCTGAATGCTAAATCTGTCTATTTATGCCTTTGTGCAGCCTCCGTTTAATAATGTTAATCGGGTAGATGTGCCTGGAAAATTGCAGACCTCCTTTTGTAATATGCCATATTTGGTGTCAATTCGCTTTCCCAAACATTGCATACAAGTGGGAAAAAAAATGCTTTTCTATCAAAAGAACTTTAAGAACCTGGTTTAACATCCCAGTAAACACAGAATTATTTTTCAGAAGCAGAACTTGCCAAGTTGTGAAACTATTGCAAAAGCTTTACTAAGATAAACATCAGACATTCAATTTTCTCTGCCAAACTATCCAGTAACGTCTTGGAACATAAAGACCTGGAAGACAAACTGCTTGGCAGTCAAAGGGTTATACCTAGTTTCAGACTTGGGGCTATCAGTTACAGATTTGATGGGGGGGGGGAGATTTGATCTTGCCCTGAGGCAGGAATTAGATGGGAAGGAGGTGACGTGGGGTCAGCAGCACCGCGCTTGCGCAGAACGAAGGTGGCCGAGGGGGAAAGCGCGGTCCCGCGATTATGGGCGGTTGCTTGGTAATAAACATCACAGCACCGCCCATAATCTAAAGCCTGCGCGCACGTCACCAGCGGTGACACTGGGCACAGTGCTTATCCACGAGAGATAGGCACTGGGCATGCGCGGGGACCTGTGGAGCAGTGGGCGGCGTCCACAAGTATGGAAATCATCGATGGGGGACGGCCTAAAGCGGCAGGAGGCAGAATAACGGCCATCAGGCAGCCCGCCCCCGTGTCCCATTTACAGAATCTGAATACAAAAAGGTACCACTTTATAAAGTCTTTATCTTGGTCAGAAAGGGGGCACAATAATAACGGACCTTTCTAGAATGCAGCCCAGGAGCTGCAGAGGGGGAATCTTTTAGGTTTTGGGCGAAATTCCTGCTGACAGGTTCCCTTTTAAGGGACAAGTGATGCTGCTTATTGAAACCCCTACATACACATGAGGTTGTCTTTTGACCCTGTGTGGCCAACTTAACGGAAATGTACCTACAGTTTAAATCAGGCTTTTGTTTAAAAAAAAAAAAATAAATAAATAAAAAAATACTTAAAGTATATTTTTAAAAAAACGTAGCCATGTGTTCTTAAACACATCACAATCTGTATTCTAAAACCATGGGCGGGGGAGTCAAGACCTTAATTTTCATACAGGCCATGAGGGCTATGCTAGACCCATACTGTGTGTTGTGGATTTAAAGGGAACCTGTCAGGTCCGATATGCACCCAGAGCCACAAGTAGTTCTGGGTGCATATTGCTAATCCCTGCCTAACCGTCTCTGTATACACTAGCATAGATAATGAGATCTTTAGAAAAAGGATTTCTAAAGATTCTTTAGGATATGCTAATAAGGCCAGCATCCCCTTAGCATGTTAGTACGCACCTGTGGGCATGCTAATGAATGCGCAGCGATAGAGGCATGGTCGTGCTCACTTTCTGTTGCCATCCCTGGTTTTCGGCTCATTGCACACCATCAGACCGTCCCCGGACGTCCGGTCATGCGCACTACACTAGTTGGAAGCCAGGACACGTACACCTGGCTTCATAGTGCGCTTGACTGGACGTCCGGGACTTCTGATCATGTGCACTGAGCCGAAATCCAACAATTGGTGCAGTGGCAGCAGAGAGCGGTGAGATCGACCATCCCTGATGCTGTGCATTCATTAGCATGTTAGCACGCCCACAGGGTAATTTTGGAGGGAAGGGGAGCATAGTTGTGACATTGCCTACTGTGATTGGTGGATCATGTGTTATCAGCTGTTACATGTCACTGCCATCCTGCCTCTGATGATAATGACGCTGCTGAAAATAAAGGCAGTAAGAGTCTAACATAGTCCCAGTGGCCACACTACAATACAGATTGTAATATGAATAAAGAACATTCGCAAAATGAAAGCGGTGAAAAAAGGTAACAAACTTAACTTAAACAATAGGTCTTTTACTGATGATGGATACCCTGTATTAGAAACTGAAACTGGTCACTGATCGATTGGACAAGTGGGTTGTGCATGTTGGTTATTAACATTGTGATTAACTATTTCTTGGATTAGGAGTTGACACTAATTTACTGCCATATTTTGTGCAGATAAAGGACACAATTGGCTATGACACACTAGGGCATTGTTTCTTTCTGGAGGATGGTATAGAACAAAGGAATACTCTGTTTCACAACCTTGGACTTGTAACCAAGCCAGGCACTTTATTACCCACAGACCGAAATAATAGTGTGTGCACAGCTATGAGGGATAAAGTATATGGAAACTACGTTCCTAATCCAGCCACGGACTGCATGTAAGTATTTGGCGGTGAAACAATCTATTTTCATGTCAACTTATTACACTTTGTGGAAATACTTAAAAGATGGATCTAAGCTAATCTGTCACCAGGTTTTTGCTATCTTGTCTGAGAGCAGCATAATAGAGGAAAAGAAACCCTGGATCCAACGATGTGTCACAACTGCTTCACCCAGTAAATTATCGGAGTTCTTGGCTGTAAGATGAAGTGGAGCTCAAAGCTGTCCCTGCCCACATCAGGCTCTCTGTGTACATTGTCTATTGACTGTGAGCTGCTTATCATGGGAGGGGGCGTGGTCAGTCTAGCAGTCTGAGCTCCAGACCTGGCAGTGATAATCAACTGGTGCTAAAACCTTCATTATAAATAAACCGCACACAGTGTGATAAGAGACACCTCACTGAATTGTATTTTAACCTTATACAGCATGCTGTCCTCAGATTGCATAGCAAATACCTGCTGACAGATTCCATTTAAGTTCTGTTTTGTAGTGCTAAAAACCTTACCCCTGCAGGCCTTGTACATGAAGTGTGTATTAGTATGAATAGTGTTCTCCGCTCTTTAGGAATTGCATTTTCTGTGCATATTAGGTGCGTGTCAGATCACACCACTATTGACAATTGATTGTGTCTGTGGGCAGCTTGCCTGTCATCGACCGAAATTAAGGAGTAGGTATGTAGGACTTCAAAATGTCAGCTTTGTTCTATAGGAACAAAGTACTGTCAGATGGGTCTGGAGACCTCTTGCCCAGCACAGTCTTGATAGTAACCCTGCTGTAAGATACTCCCTTTGTAACCAAGCAGTCCAGACTGCATGCTGACTGTAAACTTCTTTAATTAAAGGGGGTGTCCACTACTCCAGACAATCCCTTCTTATTACATGGGCAAAATGTAATGATTGAGAACAGCTATGCTCTCCTCCGGTGCAGGCACTATTCCAGCAGTGTTGGCGCATTGTCACACGAGCCCTGCAGCCATTCATTGGCCTCCGTTTTATTCTCGCCTCCTTCGGACAAAACAGACATCAAGAGGAAAGCAGCAGCTCACTCTTTCTGGGTGTCTGATGTTTGACGACAGTGAAGTGGCCATTGATTGTCACGTGAGCCCTGCAGCCAATATTGTGGGGGAGGGCTTTATAGCTGCCCTTTCTTTATCGTTCCTATGGGAGACCCAGACCATGGGTGTATAGCTACTGCCTCCGGAGGACACACAAAAGTTACTACACTCAAAACGTGTAGCTCCTCCCTCCTAGAATATACACCCCCTGCTAGCCAGTCCTAGCCAGTTTCATGCTTTGTGTTTCAGGAGGATCACACACACATGCATTCTCTGATTTTGATTTTTGATTTTTCCTTTTGGACAAAGATTTGGAAGGAAAGCGGGTCCAGTCTGGACTCCCGGCATGTCCCTTCACACCCCACTGCGGGGCTGCTGTTAAGGTTGATTTCAGGGCTGTATCCCTTTCATGCCGCGCTCCTTCACCATCCCATGCTGGGGCTCTGGCTTGAAGTCGGAGCCAACACGGTTCTCACTGCTTTGCAGGAGACCGGTCTCCATCCGCAGCCCTTTTGCAGGACCCTGCTGGACGGAGCTATCACCCCCCAGGACCCTGGCAACCTGCGTCTCACAAGCTAAGTATATGAGACGTTATTACCACAGAAAGTGGTCTTTCCAAGGGTCCTTTATGTTTATTTATTGGGGGAATGTGTTTTATGTTTGGTGTTAACATTTCCGGCCGGTTCTCCAGTTTTCACTGGAGAACCGCGCCGATGGTGCCTGCACGTCGGCCGCATGTTTTACTCTAGGCCCCGGCTTCGCCTGGGGCCTAGTTTCGGTTTCCACTGTCTCTGCATGTCAGTCATGCAGAGAGGCAGTGTAGCTCCGCCCAGCGGCTGTGCAGCACAAGCGAAGGGACACTCCTCATTGAGGAAAGATTCCCCTCCCCTGGCTACCTCACTGACAGAATCCTTTTGCCGCTCTCAGAGTAGGCCCCGCCCCCTCTCCTCGCTCCGGTCGCCATGTTCTCAGCGTTCTCTGTGCCTGTATGGGCACAGAGATTCCACAGTGTGACAAGTGGGGACCTGGGCTGAGGGACCAGGGGGCACAGACATGTCTGTTTAAACGATTGGCAGCCACAACTCCGGTTGTGCAGCTGCTTGTTTTATCGGTTTATATATGCTGGGGGGCCAGTCTTGACAGAGCCCCCACTCTGCAGCATGTCTCACAGAGCAGGGCTGCAGGTTGTTTTTATTATGCACTGCAGGTAGTCTCGTACGGCTGTACCGAGCTCATAACCATGGTGGCCCCTCAGCTTGGAGGCAAAGCCGAATGATTGCTAATTAGTGGCCCCCTCCATCTGCTCCGGTTTCGGTGGCTGACCCCTGAGGGAATCCCTCTGAGACTGGATGTTTTCCGCTGTACAGGGGTGGTGGCTTTGCCACTGACCAGGGGCTCGTTTTCAGTGGTGGTTTCCGGCCACTCTGTCTCAGGGACGCTCCTTCCTGGCCCCGTCCCGGGTGATCCTCACCAGGGTGCTGGTCTTCCGCCTTGGGAGCAGTATATCTCCACCGTGGAGCGCAGGGCGCTTGGACTCTGTCCGCATCAGCCCTCTGGATCAATAGGCTGGAAATCAGAGCTCTTTTTCTAGCTCTCTACGCCTTCACCATCTGTTGGCGGCTAGGCACATTCGAGTCCAGTCGGAAAACGTGACAGCGTTTTCCTACATCGACTTCCAGGGCGGGACACTCAGCCGCCTGGCAATCTTGGCGCCTCAACATTCTTCAGTGGACAAGGGACTCCTAGTCCACCGTATCCGCAGCCCACATCCTAGATGTCAAAACTGCGAGGCAGACTATTTCAGCTGTCCAACCGTGGTCCACAATCCTCAGGTTTTGCGGTAGACACACTGGCTCATGTTTGATCCCAGCTTCGTCTCTACCTCTTGCCCAGAGTCCTGCGCAAGATCAGTAAAGGGGGCCGTCGGGTCATTCTCTTACTCCAGACTGACCCAGGCAGGCTTGGTACCCTGACCTGCTCCTTTTGTCCGTTAGGTTGCCATGGCATCTTCCGGACCGTCCAGACCTTTTCTCAAAAGGTCCGTTTTTTTCCGTCAGAATTCTGGATTCTCAGATTGACGGCGTAGCTATTGAGTCCTGGATCTTGGCGACTTCTGGTATCCTTCCTGAAGTCATCTCCGCTATGACTCGAGCTCCAAAGTGTCCTTGGACCTTTTTAGCCGACCCTCCTGTCCCTTCCACAGTCCGGTCTACAGCTAGGACTATCCCTCATTAAGGGACAGGTCTTGGCTCTGTCAGTATGTGCCAGCGGCGTATCGTCCGGCTGGCTCCAGTGCGCTCCTTTAAGGGCGCATCTCACATCATTCCGCCTTTCCGGCGGCCTATGGAGCCCTAGGACCTTAATCCGGTCCTCCCGGTTCCCGGAAACCCCCCTTTGCGCCTCTTAGGGAGGTTTCTTTGTTTCATATTTCACAGAAAGTAGTCTTTCTAGTGGCTATAATTTCCCGCCAGGGAGTTCTGGCGGCACTTTCTCTGAGTCACCCCCTTTTTTTGGTCTTTTGCATCAAGACAAGGTGGTCTCCGTCCGACTCCGGACTTTTTTCCCTAAGGTGGTTACAGCTTCCACCTTATCCGGGGCAATTTTCCTGCCTTCCTTTTGTCCGGCTCCTGTTCATCGCTTTGAGGAAGCGTTGCATATCCTGGATCTGGTGCGGGCGCCCCGGATCTATGTGTCTTGCACCGCCGTTATTAGGCGGTGCACCTCTCTTTAGTACTGACTGCTAGTCAGCGTAGCGGTCTCTCGGCATCTAAGCCGACCCTGGTTCGTTGGCTTAGGTCGGCCATTTCCGAGGCCTACAAGTGTACTCAAGTGCCTTCCCCGCCGGGGATTAGAGCACATTTGATCAGACCTGTCGGTGCCTTTTGGGCTTTCACGCCAGGCTACGGCTCAGTAGGTCTGTCAGACTGCAGCTCGAATTAGTCTGCATACTTTTTCGAAGCTCTATCCAAGGCATGCTCTTGCTTTGGCAGACGCGGGTTTGGGCAGACGCATCTTTCAGGCGTCTGTCGCCCATTTGTGAAGTTAGGTTTGCCTGCTTCTCAGTTGTCTGTTTATTCCCACCCATGGACTGCTTTTGAACGTCCCATGGTCTGGGTCTCCCATAGGAACGATAAAGAAAGAGAATTTTGTTACTTACCGTAAATTCTTTTTCTTATAGTTCCGTCATGGGAGACCCAGCACCCTCCCTATTGCCTGTTGGCAGGTTTCTTGTTCCGTGTGTCTTCACCGGCTGTTATTGTTGTAGACAGAGGTTCCGGTTCTTCCGGATTTTACTCTGCCTCTTCTTGTGGGTGGATGTCCTCCTTCAGCTTTTGCACTAAACTGGCTAGGACTGGCTAGCAGGGGGTGTATATGCTAGGAGGGAGGAGCTACACGTTTTGAGTGTAGTAACTTTGTGTGTCCTCCGGAGGCAGTAGCTATACACCCATGGTCTGGGTCTCCCATGACGGAACTATAAGAAAAAGAATTTACGGTAAGTAACAAAATTCTCTTTTTTACATGAGGGGAATCTAGTGTTTGGAGAAGGGCTTTCCGAGTAGTGGACAGCTCCTTTTAATTAAATGGCTATTTGCAGGAAATGGCTGGCCCAGAAGACCACTTTGTTCTGTTTCTGATGACTAATAATCCAATTTTCAGCCCTTTTTATAAACCATATAGGAAAATTGTTTCCCTAAACTTAACACCTTTTTTATGCTTCCATCCTACCCCATGCTTTCACTTTTCTCTATTGTTTATAGCAAGAATGTGACATTCAGACCTTTTTGGCCCTTGACGGTTTTCCTTTTTTGTTCAATGTAACTTATTAGTTTGGGGACAAAGTAAAGTGACCTCAAGGATGACATGGCTATGTCTCATTACTTTCTCATTACTTTCTGTCATTCAAGGACACGACTCGGCTATGGGGGTGGATAAACTGTTCTAATTAGTTTTCAATGTATTTATATACAGTGTGTCCACCCATATTCTGTCCACCGCCATTAACTTGAGAACGGCGGCAGCTATAGGCATAGAAGTGGTGTCTAGGTATAGTAAAGTAGCCATGCGCTACGCAATGAAACCACCTATAGTGCCACCTGGTGGAAAACAACGGAGTTAGCATTTTTATTGAGAAAACGAAACGAGAGAGGAAAAAAAGTGAATTACAAAGTTGTAGGGCATCGTCAATTCAATATGACTCGACACCTTGCATACAGAAATGCTATGATATGAAACCCATGACCCCCCCCCCCCCCCCCCAAAAAAAAACATTGAATGCTGGTCACGCATATGGCGCTCATTTAACTTTGATGCTCAAAGTGGCCACCGTCAGCTGCAATGCACATCTGGACTCTGGACAGCATACTGTATCTTGCTGCACGTTGTGCAATATGGTAGGTAACACGTTTGCACACGCATCTGTGATACGTCGTCGTAGGTCCTGCAATGTTGGTGGAGGGTCCCATACACCTGCTGTTTGATGTGACCTCACAGAAAGAAGTCCAATGGGGTCAGGTCAGGTGAGCATGGAGGCCACTCCACACAGCCACCATACCCAATGATTTGTAGGAAGGTCTCCATGAGGTATCGCTTCATGTCCGCAGCCTTGTGAGTTTTACACGTTCTAATCATAGCATTTCTGTATGCAAGGTGTCAATTCGTATTGAATTGATGATGCCCTACAACTTGGTAATTCACTTTTTTTTTTCTCTAGCTCGTTCCGTTTTCGAAATAAAAATGCTAACTCCGTTGTTTTCCACCAGGTGGCGCTATAGGTGGTTTCATTGCGTAGCACATGGCTACTTTACTATACCTAGACACCACTTCTATGCCTATAGATGCCGCCGTTCTCAAGTGGCGGTGGACAGGATATGGGTGGACACACTGTATTCTGTTTCTTGCATTTTTGTTATCTACAATAAGCAATTAAGCATTGTAGAGACTTAGTTGCGGCACTCACCCGATTTAAAGTTTAAAAATATCAATGGACTTTATTACAATCGGGTGAGTGCAGACGTTAATCTTCTCCATTTTGCTTTTTCTCGATTGTCTATATCTTAGAGATACCTTTTTGTTGTGCTGATTTCTATTCTGTACTGTGTGTTGTTGTTGTTTGTTGTTTGTTGTTTGTTGTTTGTTGTTTGTTGTTTGTTGTTTGTTGTTTGTTTGTTTTTTTTTTTTTTTTTTTTTTTTTTTAACCTACTTTTATTGTTTTTAGGGCAGTATCAACCTTCTGGATTGCAAATCCTAACAACAACATGATAAGTAATGCAGCAGGTGGCTCTCAGGCAAGTCTTACAATTACTACTGGTACTTTAATGCCTAGATTAAAAACGCGCAAATGTTATAATGAATCTTAGACATGTTACTCAGATTTCAAACCTAAATTTTCCAGTTCTGTAATTGCCGTAAGAGTTAAATGACTGATACGGGTCCAACATCTATGACCCCCATTAGTGTCCAGAATAAATCAGTCGGAATGCTAATAAAAATCGAGGGGCAACCGCTAATGGGACACCAGACCTGCTGTAGAACCAGTTCTGATCAGTGAGAGTTTGGGCAGATTTATTAGCGATGGCCTGTATCATATTGGTATGTGGTGATTTTTTTTTTTACATGTATAATGCGTTTTATTTTCAGGATGCAGGGATCTGGTATGTGTTTCACAAGTCTTCAACCGGAGAATCGCACGGGCTCTATCCAGATACCAAATCGGAGCTCACGCCTCTTGGTATATTTTACAATAACAGAGTCCATTCTAACTTTAAGGTACCCACCATCTCATGCTGAACGTTGTGGACCAAAAAATATATTTTACACACTGTTGTTTTTTTGCTTTCAAGAAATTGGGTCTTTTCTCATAGACAATGGTGTTTTTAGAACAGCAATATAGACCATCATGGGACCGACGGTTATGTCATCTAATTGATGATTGATTGAATTGAGAATGTGTTAAGCTTTTGGTCCTTTTGGGCTCCCCTGAGCATTTTCTAGGTGGCCGTGTAGACCGTGTCTGCTGGCGGTGAGCAACATGCAGCCAGCCGTTATTGGCTTTGAGCCTAAGCATTTTGCCCCAATGTCTGTAAAGATAGTCATGACTTAAAGTGTTGGTACGCTTGAAATTGTTGCAGAAAATGAAGTATTTCTCCCTAAAAGTTATTGCAGTTACAAATCATTTGTCATACACCTGTTTATTTCCTTTGTGTGTATTGGAACAACACAAAAAAAGGCTAATTAGACATTTCATACAAACCTTCACCCCCCCCCAAAAAAAAAGAAAAAAAACGTAAAAATGGTCCAGACAAAATTAATGGCACCTTTCCAAAATTGTAGGTAAATAACTATTTCAAGCATGTGATGCTTGTTCAATCTCACCTGTGGCAAGTAACCGGTGTGGGTAATATGAAAATCACTCCTGAAACCAGAAAATGATCTGAATGGGAAGGTAAAAGGGCAAAACCACGCTGCCGTTGAAGAATCGCTGATCCAAGGATGGTAAATTGTTGTTTTTGTGTTTTTTTTTTTTTTTGTTTTTTTTTTTTTTTTGTCAACGCGCTTCTGACAATCACTCTCCTTCGTCCGGACAAAAAAAGAATTTCAATATAATTTTTTTTTTTTTTTTTTTTGTCCTGATGAAGAAGATTGATTCTCAGGATTGTGTTGACAACAAAAAAAAAAATAAAATCACCAATTCACCATCTTGAGATCAGTTGTTCTTCAATGGCAGCATGGTTTTCCCTTTTTTCTTCCCACTCAGGTCATCTTCTTCAGGGGTGCTGCAGCAGCCGCTTACATACTTTACTAGTAGTTGTGACTCTCTCAAAACTACTCAAGGTAAGCCATGCAACCAAGACTAAAGGGTACTTTACACGCTGTGATATCGGTACCGATATCGCTAGCGAGCGTACCCGCCCCCGTCGGTTGTGCAGCACTGGCAAATCGCTGCCCGTGGCGCACAACATCGCTAACACCTGTCACACGGACTTACCTTCCCTGCAACGTCGCTCTGGCCGGCGAACCGCCTCCTTTCTAAGGGGGCAGTTCATGCAGCGTCACAGCGACGTCAAACGGCAGCTGTCCAATAGCAGAGGAAGGGCGGAGAGGAGCGGTCGGAACATGCCGCCCACCTTCTTTCTCCTCATTGCCGGTGGACGCAGGTAAGGAGATGTTCGTCGTTCCTGCGGTGTCACACATAGCGATGTGTGCTGCCGCAGGAACGACGCCCAACATAGTACCTGCAGCAGCAACGATATTAAGGAAATGAACGACGTGTCAACGAGCAACGATTTTTCACGTTTTTGCGCTCGTTGATCGCCGCTCATTGGTGTCACACGCTGCGATGACGCCAACTGCGCCGGATGTGCGTCACTAACGATGTGACCCCGACGATATATCGTTAGCGATGTCGCAGCGTGTAAAGCAACCTTAACCCTCCTTGTTTTTCCAGGTAAGACTATTTGTGCTCCTTGTCTTTCCAGTTGTCCCCTAACCTGAAACCATCTAAAAAGGGGAGAAGTTGCTCAATCTTTACATTGTGTGTCTGTGTGTGCCACATAGAAAGAGGAGACTAGAACTGTCTGAGACCTTGGGAGCCAAAATTGTTGTAACTGAGGGTGTTGATATTTTTCAAGTCCATCTCCAGAGATCTTAATGTTGCTTGCAGATCATGAACAAAGAAAGCCCATCAAGAAGTTTACAATCCATAACACTGTAGTTAATATCCCTGGACGTGTACGGCAAAGAAAATCGATGAAAGGTTGCAACGCAAGATAGTCCAGATGGTGAATAAACAACCCCGATCAAATTCTGAAAAAAATTAAGCTGTCCTACAGGGTCAGGATACATAAATGTCTCCGCAAACTATAAATCAACATTTGAATGAAATGAAATGCTATAGCAGGAAATCCAGATTGATGCAGATATAAAAAAGACTGCAGTTTTGTCAAAATGTACACGAGTAAGCCAAAAGCCTTCTGGGAAAGGGTCTTGTGGAAAGATGAGACCAAGATGGATCTTTTTTTGTTTTTTTTTTTTTTTTTTTTTTCTTTTTTTGGTACAACACATCATTTTACCGTGTACCGAAAATGGATTGAGGCCTACAAAGAAAAGAACACCGTGCATACAGTCAAATATGGTGGAGAGGTTCAAAGATGTTTTGGGTTGTTTTGCTGCCTCTGGCACTGGGTGCCTGAACTGTGTGCACAGCATAATGAAATCTGAAGATTACAAAAGGATTTTGGGTCGCAATTTAGAGCCTAGTGTCAGAGAGCTGGGTTTGTGTCCCAAGTCATGGGTCTTCCCGCAGAACAATGACCCCAAACCTATCGTATTTTTCGGACCATAAGACGCACTTTTTTCCCCCCAAATGTTGGGGGAAAGTTGGGGGTGCGTCTTATGGTCTGACTATAGGGCTGCGGCCGGGAATGAGGGTGCTGCGGTGGAGCGGGTCATCGGGGGCACGAGCAGGCTGTAGCAGCCTGCTGTGACCACTTGGGCCCGCTCATTACATATACACGCCCATCTCTCAGCGCAGAAGCCGGCGCTGACAGGTGGGCGGGAGGACGAGCAGGGACGCGAGCATAGTAAAGAGCCGGCCCGCATGATCACCCCTGGCAATTACAGCCTGGAGTGATCATGTGCGGCTGTATTCACTGCTCCCCGCGCATCATCATCAGTGCGGGGTGCAGTGGATCAGTACACTCACCCGTCCCCATGTGTAGAGCTGTCCCCCCTGCAGCACACAATGTCTTCCTGTCTGTGCCGGTCAGCTGATCTGTGCTGGTCAACTGATCGGCACAGACAGGAAGACATCGCGTGCTGCAGGGGAACGGCTCCACACACACAGGTCAGCGGCGCAGAGGGGAAGATGATCGGTGCTTCAGGGAGTGAGGAAAAGGTGAGTATAAATGTTTATTATTTTTTTTTCTCTGTGCTATATGATACAGGCCATATACCAGGATGGGAGTATATGAGCAGGATGGGAGTATATGAGCAGGATGGGAGTATATGAGCAGGATGGGAGTATATGAGCAGGATGGGGGTATAGGAGCAGGATGTGGGTATATGAGCAGGATGGGGGTATATGAGCAGGATGGGGGTATATGAGCAGGATGGGGGTATATGAGCAGGATGGGGGTATATGAGCAGGATGGGGGTATATGAGCAGGATGGGGGTATATGAGCAGGATGGGGGTATATGAGCAGGATGGGGGTATATGAGCAGGATGGATGGGGGGTATATGAGCAGGATGGATGGGGGGTATATGAGCAGGATGGATGGGGGGTATATGAACTGGATGGGGGGTATATGAACTGGATGGGGGGTATATGAACTGGATGGGGGTATATGAACTGGATGGGGGTATATGAGCAGGATGGGGGTTTATAGCAGGATCATATACAAGGCAGGAGGATCATTACCAGGATGGGGTGCCTTAGTAGAGAATTTGGGGTCATTACCCCTATAACAGTGTCAGCAGCAGATCCTCTCCCCATAAGTGTGTCATGACCACATTTTTCTGCTTAAAGTTTTATTTTCCTATTTTCCTCCTCTAAAACCAGGGTGTGTCTTATAGTCCGAAAAATACGGTACTTCAAAAAGCACCAAAAAAATGGATGGAAACCAAGTGCTGGAGAGTTCTGAAGAAGCAGCAATGTGTGTGGATCTAAATCCCATTGAACACCTATTGAGAGCTCTTAAAATTGCTGTTGGGAGAAGGCCCCTGCATATGAGAGACCTGGAACAGTTTGCAAAAGAAGAGTGGTCCAAAATTCCAGTTGAGAGGTGTAAGAAGCTTGGTTATAGGAAGCAATTGATTTCAGTTATTTATTCCAAAGGGTGTGCAACCAAATATTAAGTTGAGGGTGCCAACAATCGTCTGGCCTATTCTGGGGGGGGGGGGGTTTCTGTGAAATTATGTCCTATTTGCTGTTTGTTTGGGTTTTTTTTTCTGTTGTTCCAATACACACATAAGAAATAACCGTGCATGATAAAACGTGTACCTGCAATGATTTTCTTAATTTTCTGGAACAATTTCAAGGGTGCAAACACTTTTGGCTATGACTGTAAAACTCCTTCAGGCCCTGTGCACATGCTGTGGTTTTTGACGCGTTTTTTTTCTTCTTCTTCTAAATCTGCATCAAAATCTGCATGCTTTCCGTGCAGTTTTGCTGTAGATTTTGATGCAGAAAAAATTTTGGACCATATCAATTATTGGTCTGGCTTAGTAGCATTTCTCACCCATTGACTGCAATGTTATTCTGAAAAAAACACTGAAAAACGACAGGTGTATTTCAGTTTTCGCTTTTCTGTACCTGTAAACTTTCTTGGCTGTTCAATAAATGAATTTAAAAAAAACTAAATAAAAACTGAGGAATATTCACATTATCAAATATTTTTCCTCTCTCTCTTATTGTAGGCTGGTTTGTTTATCGATAAAGGTGTGAAAACTACAAATGCAAGTGCCGAAGACCCGAGGGAATATCTGTGCTTGGATAATAATGCCAGGTAATATCCGGTTTCATCATCTAAGGGTAGGATTCCACTTGTGAGAGACTCGCACGTATGTTGCATCTCCCGGGACTGCCTGTCTCTCTCCAGATAGGAGCGGGTCAGCTGCATGTATGTCTATGCAGCTGAGACGCTCCCGTCGGGAAAGAGGCAGGCCATCCTGGGAGATGCGATGCGAGATATACGCGAGTCTCTCGCAAGTGGAATCCTACCCTAATACTCAGGTTTTCGGTAGTTCTAAATCTCTTATCACCTCATTGAAAACGTCAAGAAGTGAAAAGAGATTAAGGTATAAAATGCCTTTTATTGGATGGATAAATAGATATTAGGTTTTATATGTAACTAGCTGTACTACCCGGCTTCGCTGGGGTTAATAACTGTTGTTAACAAAATAGAATGTATTAACAAATTTATTCTGCACACAAAAACCACAAAACAAATAGATAGAAATGTAATTATTAAAAAACAAAAACTAAGCTAATAGAAGCATTTCACAACATATATTTCAACACCACAGATATTCCACACAGATTTAACTAAATTGGCCAAGTAATGTGCTCCGTATGTCTTTTTACAGGTCTGTCCCTTTCCCCGTCTGCCTGTCTCTGTCTGTCTCTTTTTTTGTCTGTCTCTATCTCTCTGTTTATTTCCCCATCTGTCTCTTTCTAGGTCTGTCTCTTTCCCCGTCTGTCTCCCTGTCTCTTTGTCTGTGTCTTTTCCTGCCTGTCTCTTTCCCTGTCTGCCTGTCTGTGTGTCTCTTTCCTTGTCTGTCTCTATTTCTCGGTCTCTTTCCCCGTCTGTCTCTATCAAAGTCTGTGTCTTTCCCCATCTATCTTTGTCTGTCTCTCTGGCTGTCTCCTCCTTGCCTGTCTGCCTATCTCTTTCTGTCTGCATGTCTGTCTCTTTCCCCGTCTGTCTGTCGCTTTCTATCTGTCTCCCCACTGACCTCTTATTACCTCACATATAAGCTTCTTATACTATGAATGTCTTTTGTTCCTATAGCAACCAATCACAGCTCCTACTAATAACCTCTAGTTCCAGGCTCCATTTACTTTAATGGAGGCATGTTTTTTGGAGAATAACTATAAAGCGCGGGGTTAAATTTTCCTGTCAAAACATAGTCTACGATGTTCCCTGGGTCACATGAGGTGTCTGTGCAAAATTTCGTGATTGTAAATGCGACGGTGCGGATATACTTTTCGTTTCACTTTTTCCCCATTATGTAGATAGGGGCAAAATTGATTGGTAAATTGGAACGCGCAGGGTTAAAATTTCGCCTCACAACATAGCCTATGACGCTCTCTGGGTCCAGATGTGTGAGTGTGCAAAATTTTGTGGCTGTAGCTGCGACGGTGCAGATGCCAATCCCGGACATACATGCAGACATGCAGACATGCAGACATGCAGACATGCAGACATGCAGACATGCAGACATGCAGACATGCAGACATTCAGCTTTATATATTAGATGTATAATTAGCTAGAAAATCTAGAAGCCCCTGACAAAAACTGATTGTGTTGTGTCTACTACCTAAATGGTTAATCGAATGCAGTCAATTATTGGGATTCCCACTTGATCTTTATGGCATAAGCCATGTTGTTGGCGACTTTCAGTAAATGTCTCTGCATATGGTTTTCACATCTTTCATGAACAATCTTAGTCTTTTTCTTATTTCCTCCCAGTTGCTATCCATTCCCTACTTTATAGTCTTCATCATTGTTCCTGCTCCAAGTTGTAATGGTAAAACCATGCTAGGAAGGAATGTGCACAGCAGAACAGAGTGGTTTTTCTCTTCCAATGCCGTGCCACAAAGACTAAACAGATTTTTGGAGTATTATACATTCATGTTCTTGCCCCGGCTGCTCTTTGATCTCTGGGCATAAATGATGAGGTCCCGTCAATGAGTAGATGTGTAGGAGCACACGCTTCCTCTATGTTCTTCTGATCTTGTATACATTAGATCCCTCCTCCTCTGTGCTGCATAATCAATGGGAAGATCCCGCACCATTTCCACACTACATTCCAGCAGTGTGAGTATATTTTATATGGTTCCTACTTCAAAGTCTTTCCGTGCCTCGGTCCTCAGGGTGGTGGCATGTTTATCATTGGCATTTCTCTTTTCTTTTGGGAGCCTTTTCCTAGCACTCAGTAGCCTTTGGCAAAGTTTGTCTTCCTGATCTTTCCGCCCTATGTTCATGCTGACAAGTGTAGTCAGCAGTTCTGTTTCTTCACCGTGCACTCCCATCCTGACGGCTGAATTTTTACGTTTGGTTTTATTTTTCCATCTGACAGCTGTGTTTGACTAGTGTATATGCTGCCGCCGGTGATCAGAACAATCTATTCCTGACTGCAATTTCGAGGCATATGTTTTTATATAAATGGTCATTGTGTTATGAAACCTTCTTGAACTTTATTTTTTAATTACTACTTTCATTATCATTTGCCTACTGTCAATGCCCAAAAATATTCTTGTGTACAAGTGGCAGCTGGAAATCTACACTGTCTCGGCTGTATTCACACCTGTAGGTTTATTGCATAGTAACTTATCAGGCAATCCTCTGTGAGCCAAACATGGTTGCAAAGACAACAGTAGTCAGTCTCCTCCAGCAAAGTGACATCACTGGGCCGCTAAAAAGCACAAATATGCAGCAGTATGGTCACCTGGTAGCTGTATTAACCCATGGACTGTGTTTGGCTTCTCCTGGAGGCCTTGTGCTGTCTTGAGAGTTTGACAGCCAAGGTCATATTATTGTAACACTGTTTTCAGCTTGAAACGTTTTATTTATGGTTCTACTTTTTGTACAGTTTTCTTGTAACACAAAATACCCATTAATCTTGTCTTTCTGTCTTTCGTTTTGTAGATTTCGACCCCATGTTGATGCTGATCCTTTAAAACCAAGAGTGGCCGCGCTAATAGATGGCCTTGTTTCTTTTAAAAATAATGACCATGGTGCCTGGGTGAGAGGAGGGGACATTATCATCCGTAATTCAGGGTAGGTATGACATATATGGCCTGTACAGAGTGGTAAAGCGACTACAGAATGTTTCCATGAAGCTATGATCTCTTGTCCGGTATCGGTGGATAGGGTAGAATTTCATAAATTTACAGCCCGGCCCCTGTTACCCTTATATGAAAGCCCATAGTTTAGTAATTGTCATTACGGGATCCCCACTCTTATTACTCTCAGGGTACGGTTCCACTAGCGTATGACTTGTGCAAGTCTCGCATCGGTATCACCTGGCATGGCCTGAATCTCTCCGGACAGGAGCGCCTCAGCTGCATAGAAATACATGCAGCCGACCTATTCCTGTTGGAGAGTGTGCGGCTGTGCCGGTTGATACCGATGCGAGACTTGGTGAGTCATACACAAGTGAAACCGTACCCTTATGCAAAAAAATCATATATTAGAGTGATTTGAAACATTAAAAATAGCCCTAGAACTTACTCATTTCAGTACCACTCATTTCAGTACCATTCATTTCTTATGTTGGCATAGTTTTTGGCACAAAGTTTAGTAAATTCTCCGGGCCATGGGAGGCTTTCCCTCACACTAAGCTCGGCTCTCCTTTCAGTAAAGTGGAAAAAGGTCAGTCCGTTTTTAGAAATATGCCAATTTTTGATATCAACGTTGTGGTGTAGGGCTCTTCGTGCATGTTCCACTTTTCTATGGAATTAATTGTATTCTAGTCCTGCCTAAAACCAATGAAGGTTCCAATAAAAAGACAAAAAACTTCTGTTACAGGGAACATGTCACGTTAAAAACCCAAAACATGCTAGTAACCTGCAGATATATATAGGTAATCTGCAGGTTAATAGCGTTTCAAGTATCGGGCAGGTTCTAAACCCCAATGTTGGGAGGAAATTAACTTTTATCCTCCCCAGCAGCATTTGGGTTTCAGTCATTGCTCTGTGTATGGAGAGTAGGGGCTGTAATCGCACACCCTGTGCTGACTGATGGCCGCTCTGAATTGAAACCAGCTGTCAGTCAGTGAGGGGGGTGCGGTTACAGCCATCACTCTCCATACAGAGTGGTGGCTGTAACCCACATCGGCGCCTCCCCGATGACTGAAGCCCAAATGGTCCCGAGAGGATAAAAGTTAATTTCCTTCTGCCAGCGGGGGTTTACAGTGCAGGCACAAGGTAAATTTTAACCCCATATCTGCAGGTTGAGTAGTGTTTTTTTCACATGACATGCCAGTGTTTCCCAAACTCCAGTCCTCACAACCCCCAACAGTTCATGTTTTCAGGATTTCCTTAATATAGCACAGGTGATGCCTTGATAATGATTCCATCACCTGTTCAATAGTAAGGAAATCCTGAAAACATGACTTGTTGGGGGCCATGAGGACTGGAGTTTGGGAAACACTGCTTTAACATTACTGGGTGGGAATGCTTGTTTATTTCTTGGTGGCACCCTTTTTATATGTTTATCCTTATTTTGCAGATTCTCTGACAATGGTATTGGCCTCACCTTTGCAAGGTAAAAAACCACTTAAGATCATATCTACAGTACTGTTCAGCATTTTGTCAGACCTGCCTATACTTTTGCAAAGTGAGAATGCTTTCAAAAATAGAAATGTTAAAGGGACTCTATCAGCAGGTTTCTGCAATATAATCTGAAGGCAGCATGCTGTAAGAGTTAAACAGAGAATTGAGCCCTGCATTTCTTATCTGTTTTCTTTACCTGCAATGTTAGTTTAAGCCTCTTATCCTTCTCATTAGTGAATCTCAGCAGAATGTGAGTTGTAGTCACACTCCGCCCCCTTCTGTGATTAGCAGCTTCTGTCTCAGGAAATCTACACTGAAAGCCTGGTGTGGGATGTTGGAGCTCTTACAGCACTGCTATATGTAAAATCTAAAATCTTGGCTTGTGCCAAACCGGCTGCTGCCACTAATCTAAGTGATTGAACTCAGGGCCTCTTTGCCTACTTCATGTTGCTCTCAGATGAGGTAGCAAAAACTTGCTTACAGATTCCCTGTAATAATTTATTTATACCAATTATCGAAATGCAAAGTGAAAGAACAAAAAAAAAAATCTAAAACCAGTATCTAGTGTGATGACTCTTTGCTTTTAAAACATCATTTCTCAGAAGTACACTTGCACATGATTTTTGAAGGAACCGGGCAGGGAGGTTGTTCCAAACATCTTGGAGAACTAACCACAGATCTTCTGTGGTCATAAGCTTCTGCAAATCCTTCTGTCTCTTCATCTAATTCTAAGCAGACACATTGATGATGATCAGGGCTTTGTGGGGGCCACATCATACTTCTAGTTCTCCCTTTTCTTTTGTACATGGACAATCATTTTTATTACATCAATTGTATGTTTGGGGTCACATTTCTGCTGCAGGATAATTTTGGAATCTCGCAGTGCCCTGATGGTACTGCATGATTCACTTAGTTTATTTTTACCAATTAACATGCTATTACCACCTCTATTTTCTTAAAACAATCCTACTCTGCCGCAATTTTTCCACACTTGTCTAACATTTTTGTACAGTGCTGTACAAAAATCTGGGCCGAATCTAAAAATACAAGGGTAGGTGCGCTAATCTACTGTTGCTGGTGCCCCTAATGACTTCTTAACATGAAAATTAATCATGACCTTGGTGCAAAAGTCTTACTGAGGTACATAGGGCAGATGCAGGTAGCAAGATTGTTGTCCCCTGTAGTAGTGATGTTAAAACATAACCCTTGGACCATTGTCTTAATTACTTTTTCACTGTTTGTTTTTTACGGTTATCAGGTCTTCCAGAGTTGATCCAATAAATAATAATGGCCGTTAGTGAAGCATAGTCTCATATTGTAGCTCAGCCTTTTATGAGAATACGTTGCAATACCAGACATGGGCTATAGGCAACACTGGAGCTATTCCTGGTGGCGGACCATTTTTTCCAAACATTAGACCACCCCTTTAATACATTTTTTTTATCAATAAAATGCTCATTATATAAATGACTGGAATGTATATAAAATGATGGTGTTATTGCTTGAATCCCCCCATTTGTTGTGCTCGGCTTTTTACCATGATTCGGGTTGAGTCGTACATGCTATAGGACGTTATGCCTCTGATTTCCTGCCTCTTTGGTTGTAGTAATAGTAGTAGTCTGGGAACGTTGCCAGACAGAATGTCTAAATGGTTTCCAGTTCTGTAACATTAAGGAGATCATATAAAGGGACGCTTTACACTTTCTACCAGCAGCCAAGTATTTACGTAGTGACTTCCCATCTACATGAGGTCTCATGCCGGTGACTGGAGTTACTAGGCACGGGTTGGCACTAGCTTTCTTATAATAAACCAGTGTCTACTGAAACATATTGTTACTGTTTCCAGCATACGCAGATTATATTAAGTTCTGTGATTAAATTCTATACACTGGTACTAAAGTACGTATGCTCAGGTGGCTACAGCTAGGCACCTCTGGTGGTGGGTCATCTCCTGGGACAACTAAAGAACGCATGATCCTCCTTTTCCCCAAGATTCTATTGAGATGAGAGGCTTTCTATAGACACTAGTTATTCAGTCTTCCCAAAAACTATGGGTTTGGTCTCACCTGAAAGAGTACCGATTTATTATCAGTCTGTAGCTTCTCTTCTTCTTTACGAAAACAGAAAAAAGGCACACATTAGGACCTGCTTCTGTTGTAAAAGCCAGGTTGTGAGATCCTGACATGCAGAGCAAGAGCAAGATCCCACTAGCCTCAGTAACCCATTAACTCGCCAAGTGCAAGATGTCACACTTTGTTCCCACATTAGGGAAACGCCAGTTACTGATCATTATAGCTGGAATTGATGGGTAACCGCGGTGTACATAATGCCGCAGCGTTGATTTAGTTACCAGCGTATGCTCTCGCTATTCTTTGCCAGTAAATGGACCCGCAGAAGATTGCAACTCACAACCAAGAAGTCCCAAACTGCTTTGGTGGCATTAGGGTCACACTTGGGACATTATATTTATACACGTTAATGATATTTGTTTTCTTGAATAAAAGGTGTAGCCAAAGAAAGGTGATGGGATCACTTTACGGTATAGAGAGCTTAGTATGGGTATCTATAGTATAATCCTGCTGTTTAACACGGACTATCTAGACATATTGACCAATAGCAACCTAAAATACCAAATTTAACATGAATTGACGGGATCAATGAAAATTTGTATTTAGGACATTTATTGTCTGTTTACTGCTCCATTTTAAGGTTGATGTACCTTCAAGACACTTTATTTGTTCTTATATTGCATCTGTAAATGCACTGTGGTGAAATATGTATAATTTTGCCTCTGTTCAGGTATACATAGATACATGTGCATGACTGTTTGTTCTTCCCTTTCAATGCACCTTACGATACTTTAATTTTCCGCAGTGATGGAAGCTTTTTAAAAGATGAAGGCTCAAGCCAGGAAGTTTCTGAATCTCTGTTTATAGGCGAGAGTAGAAATTATGGCTCTCAAGGAGGCCAAAACAAATATTGGGGGACTGGAGGAGTCTATGGTAGAAATCGCACACTTCCTAGAAACAGGTATGACTAGATTCTGCAGATATGCTTTATACACTCTATGACTCGCATTTTGTTATATACAAACTAATAAGAATACAAAGAAACATAACTTTTTATACAAACTAGATGGTAGCCTGATTCTAGCGCATCGGGTATTCTAGAATTTATTGTGTAGTTAATGTATGATTTTTGACTAATAATGGAAGGAAGACACAGTATATTTTTGGTCAAAAATAAATGTTATTGTTTAAAAATTGTGAATGTTTAACATGAAGATGTAACTAAATATTGTTGGGAACTAACTGCATTAACAGTATACTGTGTGATTTAGCAATATCCTTTTCCACTGTGGCTGGCGGTGAGTTGCAGGCTGTGGCGTTGGGAGCTCTGGGTACACTGCAGTGAATGTTAAGTAGCCACTCATGAATAGTAATGAGCGGCTCATTAACATTCACAGCAATGTTAATATTTAAGTAGCCATGTGCTTCCCCTGCATTTATCGTTGGTTAGTGGGAGAGCTACGTCCCGAAGTGCTGGGTTCCTAGTGCGCCGCAGCTGCGTCTCCTCCTGTCCCCGTCCCTCTGTGTCTCTGTGGCGTGGGGAAGCCCTGCGATGCCGCAGCTGCGTCTCCTCCGGCCCTTGTCCCTCTGTGTCTCTGTGGCGTGGGGAAGCCCTGCGATGCCGCAGCTGCGTCTCCTCCGGCCCTTGTCAGTCTGGGTCTCTGTGGCGCGGGGAAGCCCTGTGATGCCGCAGCTGCGTCTCGTCCGGTCCCCGTCCCTCTGTGGCGTAGTTGGGTCACTGACCTGCACTTTGGGGCCTCCTGTGGGTCGGGGCTTACTGTGCTCCGTCGGGTTGGGTGTAGGGAGCTTCCATGGCGGTGTCCCTTGCACCTGTCCGCCGGCTGCGTCATGGAGTTGTCAGGGTTTCAGCGAGTGGGCGTGTCCTATTTGAGTGGTCGTCGCTGCTGATTGGGTGTGGGTAGAGTAAGGTGTGGGTGTGTGGTGGATGTGATGCAGGGCAGCTGTTGATTGGGTGAGGTGGAGTGAGGGGGGGGGGTGTTCGGCCTGTTGGAGCTGTGTGGGCGTGGTTTAGGCGGTTTCAGCGTATGACGTAGTTTCTTAGACAGAATGAGAATTATATATTATATGTATGTACAGTATATTGATGTGTATATATTAGAATGTCTCTCCATAGATGTATAGATATACAGTGCTTTGAAAAAGTATTCATACCCCTTGAACTTTTCCACCTTACACCCACAAACTTAAATATATTTTATTGGGCTTTTATGATATACCGTCACAAAGTAGGAATTATTTGTGAAGTGTAAAGTAAGTGATGCATGGCTTTTTAAATTTTTCTAAAAAAGAAGTCTGAGAATTGTGATATGCATTTCTAGTCAGCCCCTCAACCCCACCTCCCCCGAGTCAATACTTTTGTAGGATCACCTTTCTCTGCAATTATTGCTGCAAGTCTTTGGGGAATTTCTCTACCAGATTTGCACATCTATAGGCTAAAGTTTTTGCCCGTTCTTCTTTGCAACATGGCTCTAGCTCAGTGAGCTTGGATGAAGAACGTCTGTGAACAGCAATTTTGAAGTCTTGCCACAGATTCTTAATGAGGTTTAGGTCTGGTTTTTGACTGGGCCATTCCAACACATTAATATGCTTTGATCAAAACCATCCCATTGTAGCTCTAGCAGTATGTTTAGAGTCGTTGTCCTGCTGAAAGATGAACATCTGCCCCAGTTTTGCAGACTCTTAACTGTTTTTTTTTTTTTCTCCAGGATTGCCCTGTGTTTACCTCGTTCCATTTTCTGATTAACTCTTACCTTATCTGTCCCTGCTGGAAAAAAGCATCTCCACAGCATGATGCTGCCACCACCATGTTCGACAGTAGGGATGGTGTTTTCAGGGTGATGTGCTGTGTTTTCCACCACACTGTTTTTTTATTTAGCTCTAAAAGTTCTCATTTTAGTCTCATCTGACCACCTTCTTTCACATGCTATGTAGGGGACACAGCTAGCATGGACAAAGACCCCTAACATATTTCCAGAGCTGCAACAGAATTGTTTAGATGAAAGCATATTTGTGTGTTTAAATGGCCAGTCAAAGGCCAGACCTAAATCCTCATAAATAGAGCAACTAAATTGGATGTATATATGTATCTCATACTTTTTAGGTTCTGTAAATTCCCTTAATTGCTGTTATTAATGAACAGAGTGGATAGAGTACTTCATATGGTAATACCATACAAAAATTGGATACATGTTTCTCTGTGTGAAAGCTATAGTTTTGTCTTGGCGAGCATGGAAATTGCTTTCCCATAGCTCTTTTAGATGTGTGTTTTGGGGGTGGTGGGTTGTGAACATATTTAGAATAAGCTCCGTATTAAAAATGAATGTGAAAACAATAGTTAAAGTAGAAGTCATAAATTATGGTCTGAATGCTTTCCGCGTATTTATTTGTGTTCTGGTGTGAATTAATGCAGTGCTTTTTAATTTGAGTTCTTCTGTTAAGTACATTTTTGGAACCCAGCTTGTTGTGGTCTATAGCCAAATATGCACATCTGTAAAACGTGGCACATGCTTGCAGTGCCTGGCCTGACCAGTGGTTCTTGTGATCAGAGCTAAAGTGTATAGCAGGCAGTTGGCTCAGGTCAGGAGGACCCCTGCTCAGAATATGTATTGCAATCCAATACTAATACGGGTTTCAAGTGCGCATGAATACGGACTAAGAGAAATCTAGAATTTTTCATTAACATGAAGATATACATATGTTATAAGTGTATCTTTTGCAAGGGAGTTTTTATGCTCCAGAGAACATTATGGTGAAATACAAAAAAAATCTGTTCTAAATTGTAGACCCTATGACACTTGAGTTAAGGCCGCTTTACACGCTAAGATTTATCTGACGATATGTCGTTGGGGGTCACTGTTTTCGTGACGCACTTCCGTCATCGTTAGCGACGTCGTTGCGTGTGACACCTACGTGCGACTCTGAACAATCGCAGATAGGTTGAAAATCGTTGATCGTTGACACGTCGTTCAGTTTCAAAATATTGTTCATCGTTTGGAAGGCAGCAGACATATTGCTACGTTTGACACCCTGCCAACGACGAACAACATCCACACGACCGCCTTGGTCAAACAATATATCGCTGAACGATGTAGCGTCGTTTGTGAGATGTGTACGTGTGACCGCTACAAAACGACCTATGAGCGATCTCGGCAAATCGTAACAATGATCTGGGCGTGTCTCATTGCTAACGAGATCGCTAGCGATATCGTTGTGTGTAAAGCGGCCTTTAGTGTCATTTATCAGATGGGTCCATAAGGTGTATATGATGGAAGGCTGAAGTTTACAAAGGGACTAGGACAACAGCCTCAGGGCATCCAGCAGGTAGTTGGCAACCAAAGTAAACATCGGCTCCTTGCAATGGCATCTCGAAGGACTGAGAACTGGTGCAAAAGCTTATACTGACAATCGCACCGCTTACATGGCACAGTCAGTACTTGACAGCTCCATATTAACGGTTAAGTGTTTGATGCTCACTCCAGACGTTGCTGTTACAGGCAGATGCCGGCTATGTAACGTGAGCCACGTATGAAGTGTCCAGCCATTCTTGTAATATATAGTAGGACTCATGTCCTAAGGCTAGTTTCACACTTGCGTTGGGTTGAATCCGCTGGGTCCGTTGCTGCGTCGTTTTGACGCATCCGTTATTTTTGTGGTGTCAACGGATGCAACGGGTCCGTTATTTCACAGGAAATCCGTTAGCTGATTCCTGTGAAATAACGGACCGTTGCATCCGTTTGGCGTCCGTTAGGCGTCCGTCTAACGGAATCCGTCGGCTCTGTTTTATTTCTTTTTTTCATTTTTTTTTCATTCTGGGCATGCTCAGTAGAAATTAGCGGAATCCAGCAGCGGATTCCGTTGTTAAGCACTTAGCAACGGAATCCGCTACCATAGGGAACCATTATAAATTTTAACGGAATCCGTTGGTTGGCGTCATTTTGACACCAGCATTTAACGTTACATTCTGTGTTGCTTCCGCTCGGCGGAAGCAACGGAGCATCGGCCAACGGAAGCAGCGCAGGTACTTTTGGTACAATCCATCATCAATGCAAGTCTATGGGAAACAACGGAATCCGTTAACGGATTCCGCTGTTTCCCAAGACAGCGGATTGCGCCAAAAAAAAAAAACAATGAAGTGTGAAAGTACCCTTAGAGGGCTGAGCTCTAGTACATCAGTTTGGAGTTCTTTGATTTTGTTGTGAGCTCTAGTACATCCAACGAGCCATTAAAATGTGTTGACCGATGTGTAGCCATTGTAGACAAACCATTAACCCTCCCTTAAGAATACACTAAAAAGCTATACAGAATATCATGTACCCTAAAAGGGTATCAATAAAAACTAGCTCAGGATGTAAGAAAAAAACCCATAACTTATATTTGGCATTGCTGTAATCTATAGCGAACTGGAGAATTGTATTGCCATGTCATTTTTACCGCACAATACCCGTAAAAACAAAAAATGTTGGCGAAATATGATGAAATGAGTGGGGTCATTCAAAACTAACACTTGTCTTGCAAAAAAACAAGCCCTACCATGGCTGTTGATTGAACAAAGAATGTTCTTTTGGAACAAGGGAACGACAAAAGTTAATTTGTCCTGACCCTTAAACAGTTGACAGTTTTTTTTTTTTTTTTTTTTTTGTTTTTTTTTGTGACTTCTAGAAGTTATTGATACAGTAGTAACCTAACTTTCCCTACACGTCTTCACCATCGAAGCGGATGGGGCACTATCCGACAACTGAATTGACTTTATTTGTTATGTCTTTCAGAACTTTCCCAATTAGAGGATTTCAGATTTACGATGGGCCTATTCGTCTTAAAAAGAGTACTTTTAAAAACTTTGTGCCAACATCTGACCGTTACACCAGTGCAATTGGCTTCCTAATGAAGAATCCGTGGCAGCTCACTCCTAGGAATAATGTTTCATTCCTCAAGTTTGGAGCGAATGTAAGTATCTCATGTAGGTGATTCTTTAAAGTGTAAAGGCATAATTCATTTAAAGGGTAATTCCACAGGACGTAGAGGGTGGAAACGTTGTGGCAATCTAAGGCCCGCTTCACACGCTGCGATATCCTTACCGATATCGCTAGCGTGCGTACCCGCCCCCATCGATTGCGCGACACTGGCAAATCGCTGCCCGTGGCGCACAACATCGCTAGGAACAGTCACACTACTTACCTGCCTAGCGCCGTCGCTGTGACCGGCAAACCACCTCCTTTCTAAGGGGGTGGTTCGTTCGACGTCACAGCGACGTCACTAAGCGGGCGCCCAATCAAAGCGGAGGGGCGGAGATGAACGGGACGAACATCCCACCCACCTCCTTCCTTCCTCATTGCTGGCGGGACGCAGGTAAGGAGATGTTCCTCGTTCCTGTGGTGTCACACAGCGATGTGTGCTGCCGCAGGAACGAGGAACAACATCGTTACTGCAGCAGCAACGATAATTGGGAATAGGGGGGATGTCACAGATTAGCGACTTTGAACGTTTTTGCAACAATTCAAAATCGCTCATAGGTGTCACACGCAACGACATCGCTAACGCGGCCGGATGTGCGTCACAAATTCTGTGACCCCCCCCCCCCAACGAGATCGCTTTAGCGATGTCGTAGTGTGTAAAGCCACCCTAAGAGTATGTTATTTTCAGGCAGGTATTACTTTGGAAAAAAACTTCTGGAAGGGGGGTTTACCTGCCTAGAAAAGATGTGTGCACATAGCCTTACAGAATTTATATGCTGCAGGTTTGAAAATGCCCAGCCTGCCCTGAATTCTGCTGCTCTTTCTATACAAACCTATATACTGTGTATTTTGCAGATTTTAAGTGCTCTGATTTCTGGCATTCATTTTATAATTGATGATTGATTCGTATGGTTGACGTCCTATTGATGTGAATGATCATTTTGTAATTAAGGAGCTCAGTAAGTGACACATCCCTGGAATCACAGTCTCTGTCTCTATATTATGCTGCTCTCAGATGGGGAAGCAAAAACCTGGTGAAAGATTCCCTTTAATGAATCTGGCAGATCGTACAACGTCAGGGACTAGAGTACATTTCTGGCAAGATTTATATCACTAAAGTGGTATAAATTTTGAAGACTTTGCCACATCTTATCCAAGCTCTCTGCCCACTCTGGCGAAGCTGCCCAGGACTGGCGTAAAAGAGCCAAAAAGGATAGTGTTAGGAAATGTGGCAGTAAGGGCTCAAATTCCCTGCAGCACCACCGCAGGTAAAATATTTCATTGAAGAGTGAACTCCAGCAGACACCATGAAACCCTGGAGTGATCCGGCAGGTCACAAACCGTCTGAGATCGATGAGAGGGTGCTGATAAGGTGAAAACAGAAGGAAGAGTATAAAACGGGGGTTAGAGACCTTAGATCAACCCTATTACCACCTTGCACATACTGGTATGTCCAAGGTTGTGTCTTTTTAATGCAGGCTTGTGCGGCGAGCCAACATGTTTCTCTGGCGATGTCCACCCGCACCTGTTAACTAGTTAAATCCCTCTGTCAATCTCCGCCATCATCAGCAGCCCCGTGACAAGACCACAGGGTGCTGATGACTTGTCGTGACAGCCAAGTGTCATCCGATGACCCGTCAAAACTTAGATCCTATGAGCACCACTGCTGAGGGACTGCCAGCTTCAAGTCCCATAGGGACTTTAGTAAAACCAAATTTAAAAAGTGTAGAAAAAATAAATCTTTTTTTTTTTTTTTTTTAATATTTTGATGTCAAATGTGATTTGGCAAATCCTCATACAGCCCCAAATCCTGGTTCCTGAAAATTGAGGGGAGGGGAGGGAAGGTGTGTCTGTGTCTGTCTCTGTGTCTGTCTCTGTGTCTGTCTCTGTGTCTGTCTCTGTGTCTGTCTCTGTGTCTGTCTCTGTGTCTGTCTCTGTGTCTGTCTCTGTGTCTGTCTCTGTGTCTGTCTCTGTGTCTGTCTCTGTGTCTGTCTCTGTGTCCATTCGGGGACGCTGCAAATTTTGTTTTGTGTTTTTGTTTGCTTTCTTTTATTTTCATCTTCTTTATAAAAAGAAAACTATACATGATTGCTATCCATGAACCTGTACTGACCTGAAGAATCCTATTGCAAGGTCAGTTTTTTACCATATAATAAACATGGTGTGGGTAAAAATATACAAAATACACTTGGGATTTTTTTTGGGTGCCCATTTTCCACTACAGTGCATCACAGAATGAATGGTGTCATTCAAATGTTCATCTCATCCCACAAAAAGGAAGCCCTCATATGGCTATATTGAAGGAAAAGTAAAAAAGTTATGGCTCTTGGAAGAAAGGGAGGAAAAAAGACAAAACAAAAAATAGAAAATTGCTGGGTTAAAGAGGTTAAAAACCACCTCTCCTATCGGTGAAACAAATACCCGCTGGAGTGATGCTATAAATATCCCACCATATTCCTGCCATCCGTCTGCGCTCTGTCCTCTAGGTAATGGCACTCGGGGATCTAGCGTTCTGCACCGTCTTCTGGGCACACTGAGTGGAGCCATTGTATCTGTGACTCCGTATTGTGCGATCTCTTCTGGTTGTTGAGTTATTGCCATCTACATGTTCTAAAATGACAAACTACATAACCGAAGGTGTCTACGAATCCTCTGCGGTAAAATCTTGCCTTTTCTACCTTAAATGAATGGCAGCTGTTAGGAGAATACAGGAATTAGTGCTCCTTCTTGACTATCCCAGGGATCACCAGCATGAAAGGAGCTTTTAGCTGCAGCCAGGTACAGTAACAGGCCCAGTTCTCGGCTTGGTAATTCTTTCCAGAAGTGCAAATGTTTCAATCCTAGAGGGGATAGAAGCCGACTTCTCTTCTCCGGGAGTATTTAATGTCTGTCTGAGGGATCCTTCACGGGTTTACCAGATACTTTCTGCTGCTTTAGAGCAGAGAGATTTTGTGTCCTCTTTTAGACTTTTGGACATTGTTCAGTTTTCCTTCCTCGCAGCCAGACATTTTTGTTTGCGCTGGAGGACATGGCAGTGATCCCTGCGTATACAAAGGTATTCAGCAGAACAGCAGCAATTCTGTAGATATGAAGCTTTCCCCGGCTCGGCTTGTGTGGGGATGATGTCATTACAGGCAACAGGATGATTTCGAATTGTACGGCGCTCTTAACCCATTAAAGACTAGAAGATTTATTTTAGGTTTTAACTTTTTTTTTAATCTGAACAGCTAAAATACAAAATATTGAGGAAGAGAAAAAACACATCTGATGACCAAAAAACTCCCCTGGCAAAAATAGTTCACGACTCCAAGAGCCGCATGGTGGCCTGTGACTAACAGCAGCTGCAGCATTTGGGATGTATCATTTCTTGAGTGTTTTCAGCACAGTGTTTCTGTACATTTTGCCTTTTATTATGTATATCGTATGCTATGTAACGATTACATATGTTCCACTGCTGGGCTTAATTATTGGACCTCCAGAACTAGAGAGGATGAACAATGGTTTCTTGAATCTTTGGACTCCATATTTTAACCCAGAAATCTGTCGTAGAGCAGACCGCATCTTTTGATTATAGCATTGCTTCCTTTTGTATATTTTACTGCCCATCTGGGGTAGCTTTCCTATATTAAACACTATGGAGGTTAATAACATGTGTCTTCACTTATGCTAAGGAACCCATTGTAATACTGTTAGATGTTCTGTTTTCAATAAGCTGACTAGAATTTCTCGAAAGTCACATATATTTTAGACATATTTATTGTTAAAGCACCATTGATTCCATGGTGTTGTAAATGTGAGAGGGTTTATATACATAATAAATCTATAAATTCTAGTGAGAAAACTGTGGCAAACTGGTAGAGGGGAGAGGACCCTTTCATCAGAGGGTTACAATCTTACTTTTGGTCAGGCGGTTAGAACACCTCAGTTGGCATTGGGTGCAGATTGTCTCCCACAATTGAAATGTTCAGACACAACCTAAATAAATTAGGTCCAGCGGGTGGGAATAATAATATCCCTACTTCAAGGGGTTCCTCAGATTTGGGTATTTCTTTGTCCTCACAATCCGATGGTCATCTGTTGACATCTCTTGACACCTTAGCGTTAATCTATAACTAACTTCACTGAATCCAAGTTGCTGAGGGAAAGATGATGAACCTGACACAGGGGCCACACCACTGAGGGCTAGTACCACGTTACAGTGATGGTTGACAGAGGTTCTGTGGAACGATTCAGCTTCACTGTGGCCTTTTGGATATAGTTAAAGATGCTCTGGCTTTGCATACTCCACCCTGTTCCGTGGAAGAGGTCATGACTCGGGCCATTCAATTGGATTGCAGGATTTGAGAAATGTATGATGAGCGTCAAGGGTTTTCAGCTATTTTCCCCGAATTGGTCCACCTACCTGAGACCACACCGATGGAAATTATGCCTTCCAGCTCTTGGACCGTTGGGAGGAGATGTTGATTTGGTTTCTACTTCAGAACCTCCATGCTCCATTCTACCTCAGCATATTGTAGTTTATATGGAATCCTAAGGATTTTAAGCAGTAATACTACTCCAGGATCCAAATTTATTCCTGTGTACCAGAGATTGGGCTGGTTGCAGGAATTTCATGATTTTGTCTTGCGTAATCACCCAGGGGGTTACAGCTACGTAAAATGCAATTGCTAGACTTTTTTTTTTTTTTTTTTTTTTTTTAATCGGCACGTGAAACTTGTGCACTCACCGCCAGCAAGTGGGACTTTTTAAGTGGGCCAGCAGAAATATCCAGAGCTGCTTCACTACCGTGCCGTCCACCCTACCTACGGTCTCCTCCCCCATATCCTAGAGCATGTTAGCCCACAGGTCAGGGTCCTCTTCCCTCTGTACCAGTCTGTCTGTTGTAATTTGTATATGTATTCTGTATATAACCCATTCTCATGTACAGCACCGTGGAATCAATGGTGGTCTAAAAATAAATATTAATAATTGGTTGGCTGGGTAATTGGCTCCTTTCCCAAGTTCAGAAATGCCATGTACACATTTGTCCATTGATTTCACCACTGATCAAGGGTGTGTTGGGTGTGTCAGTAATTTATTGATGGTCTAGCTATCCTATCTGGCTGGGCCTGCAGAGTTTGCTCCATGTGTCACCTTTTCTGGATTTCATTATAAGGCTGTTATGTGGTAAAGTGTCAAAGTCCAGATAAATCACAGTACTTACCTTTATCGTAGAAACCCAACATGTTGGTTAAACACGACTTATCTTTCATGATATATTTTTGCAGGTCATCTCTTATAATGCCTTCAAAAACTTTGCACACCACTGATGGCAGACTTACGGGATGATAGTTGCTTGGATCCACCCTCTTTCTTTTACCTTTCTTAAATATTAGCACCACATCTACCATCTTCCAATCTTGAGGCACCAATTTTAATACAAGAGAGTCTAAAAGCCCAGTCACACACAACTACTTACCAGCGATCCCGAAAATGATGCGACCTGATGGGGATCGCTGGGAGGTCGTTGGTGAGATGTCACACAGTCAGACCTTACCAGCGATGCAGGAACAATACAGGTCGCAGTAGTGACCTGTATAACGATCTCAGCAGTCACTGTGACCCTTTCACACAGTGTCAAACACAGCGATGTGTTCTGCCCAGCAGGACATCGCCTTTGAAGAAAATGGCCTGGACCATTCTGCAACGACTAGAGATCTCACAGCAGGGGCCTAATCGCTGGTAGGTGTCACACATAACGAGATCACGAACTGGATCGCTACTGCGTCACAGAAACCGTGACTCAGCAGCGATGTCGCTAGCGATCTCGTTATGTGTGACGGTACCTTAAGATAAGATATAGTGGTCTGTCAATTACTGACCTCGATTACCTCAATATCCATGGATGAATGCAATCTGGCCCGGGAGATTTGTCAATGTTTAGTTTGCTCAGATGCAGGCACACTTCTTATTGTGTTTAAATTAGTGTTTTTTTAAATGGGTTTTCTGTGAATTCAGTGATTTTTTATTTATTTATTTTATTTTATTTTTTAAATAATACTTTTTAAGGGAACCTGACCACAAAATTTAGCCTTATAGGGTACAAGGGGCAGTTTATCAACCTCCTAATATTCTCTAAAATTGTCTCTGTATAATCACACACATATATTATGTATAAACCAATGTTCTATTCCCTGCATGCGGGAACATGGACTGAAGATGGCTTGACAGTATGTGCTGTATACCGTATCTTTCGGACCATAAGACGCACCGGACCATAAGACGCACCCTGGTTTTAGAGGAGGAAAATAGGAAAATGAAATTTTAAGCAAAAAATGTGGTCATGACACTGTTATGGAGCGAGGATCTGCTGTTGACACTGTTATGGGGGTAATGTCCCCAAATTCTCTACTAAGGTACCCCATCCTGGTAATGATCCTCCTGCCTTGTATATGATCCCCATCCTTGTATATATGTCTGACATCCTGGTATGTGCCCACATCCAGGTACCGTATATGCCCACATCCTGATAAATACCCCCATCTTGATATGTGCAACAATCCTGCTATATATCCCAATCCTGCTATATACTCCCATCCTGATATGTGCCCCAATCCTGCTATATACCCCCATCTGGGTATATGGCTCGCATCCTGTGGCACACAAAAAAATAAACATTTATACTCACCTTTCCTCACTCCACACAGCATCGCTCGTCTTCCTGTCTATGCCAGCAGCAGCGCCGCTGGCCTGTGTGGAGCTGGGCGCACAGCGATGACGTCATCGCTGTGCGCACCGCTTTTCACACACATCAGCGGACCGGCAGACAGGAGGACATCGCGATGCTGCAGGGATCGGTGGCCGGTGAGTATACTTATTCACTGCCCCCTGCACTGATGATGATGTGAACCCCCCCCCCCCCCCCCCGCAGTGAATATAGCCACACATGATCACTCCAGGTTGTAGTTGCCAGGAATGATCACGTGGACCGGCTGTATATCGCTTTTCACATGTACTGCATCCCGACTCCCATCATCTGTCAGTGCTGAAGCCGGCGCTGACAGGGGGGCCAGATCACGCGTACCCCCCCATCCATCATCCCGCCCACCTGTCAGCGCCGGCTTCAGCGCTGAGAGATGATGGGTGTTGGGATGCAGTGCATGTGAAAAGAGATAATGAGTGGGCCCACGTCGTCACGGTAGGCGCTGCTTATGCCGCCGATGACCCGCACCCCCCCCTCACCATAGCCATCAGACTAGAAGACTCGACCCCCACTTTCCCCCAAAATTTTGTGGGAAAAAAAGTGCATCTTATAGTCCGAAAAATACGGTATGTTCTCCTAGTCACCTCACCAGCCCTTCCTATTGCACATACTTAAAGGTGCCTGTTCTATTAACATTTTAGGACATGTTTCTGTCAATATAATAATATGGTGGCTATTTTAATGTATTAGTGTTATCTTCCTAGGCAAGATGAATGTGAATAGCTAATAGATATTTAAGAATTTATAACCTTTCCTTCCTCCCATTTTCCTTTTCCCCTTTTAAATACAGTGCAATTATGCATAATAGATGGTGGAACTGTAAATCTGCACTAGAAAAGCTTGGTCTGTTTTATCAAGAGGTCTTCACTATAAAAGGTGGTCTTGGGATTTTTTTCACTGTGTAATACTAAGAAAATCATGCAAAAATCTTATTTTTTTTTTTCTTTCTTATACCCAACTTCTAGGTTTCATTGAGGGCGTTTTTTGGTCAGTCTGGGCCATGGTTTGAAACCGGTGACATGGACGGAGACAAAAACTCTATCTTTCATGACGTGGATGGATCTGTAACAAATTATAATGATACCTACGTAGCACGAATGGACAACTTTTTGATCCGACATCCCAAATGCGTCAATGTTACAGACTGGAATGGGGTCATCTGCAGTGGAAAATATGCTCAGGTTAGATCATTGAAGAGTGTGAATATGTATTGTATTCTCATAAGTGGTAGAAACAAAAGTTTAAAGGTCTAGCTTTTGTTATATTAGTGAAGTAAAGGTTTTCATTTAGTTAGTTGATGTCCATATGGGTAAGGACTGCTTAAAGTGTAACTGTTTTAATGTTTATCTCCTAAATCCGTAGTGCACATGAAAATAAGCAACTTTGTAATATTTCTTATCAGACAGATCTTCTTTCTCTGCCAGAATTGATCAGTCAGTATCAAAATTCTCAATTCTGAGGTAAAATCTGTATTAAGTGAAGACATTATTGAGATAGGAGACGGCAGTTGATGCTGATGAGATTCTGGGAGAGGGAGGGGCAGGTTAGAGCTCCACCCCTTTCTCCCTCTGCTATCTACATAGGAGATGGCAGTTGATGCTGATGAGATTCTGGGAGAGGGAGGGGCAGGTTAGAGCTCCACCCCTTTCTCCCTCTGCTATCTACATAGAATCTCATCAGCACCAACTGCCATCTCCTATCTCAGTAATGGGAAAGTCTTCACCAAATACAGATTTTAATTCGGAATTGAGAATTTTGTAATGACTGATCAATTCTGGCAGAGAAAGAAGCAAATATTTCTGATAACCAACTTTGTAATATGTCTTATTTTCATGTGTACATTGATTTTATGAAGTAATAATTAAAACGACGGTTACTCTTTAAGTGGTGAATGGGGGATATTTACTTTACAACTCTCTCCACTTAGAGTTCCCTTTTCGCAATAAGAAATGGCACTGTCCCAATAAACAAGTATACACACACAGACCTTAATAATTCAGCATAAAATCAAACCAATGGGTTTCAAGATGGAGGCCCCATCTGTATTTTATTTTGCTGTTTGGCATTCCGAGTTGTAAGACAAATCATTCTATGAATTGGATCTTGCAGTAAAGATTTTCAAGTAATTGCTAATTTACTTTTTGTATATATCTAATATATAAAGGTGTGTGTGTGTGTGTGTGTGTGTGTGTGTGTGTGTCCGCTAAAGGAATCCGCAACGTCGCATTTACAATCACGAAATTTTGCACAGACACCCCATGTGACTGAGGGAACATCATAGACTATGTTTGGGTGGGAAACTTTAACCCTGCGCTTTACACTTGTGCCGCCCCCGTGCCAACAGCCTGCCGCTGCTCGGATCCGGACCTTCCGGTGGGTGGCTCGAGGGTCTCTGGACCCGGGGGTCCCGCAGACACTCCGAATGAAAAGGGTGGGGGATGGTGGACGTAGGACATATATGTACGGGCTGAGCCGTATTAAGTTCGTGACGCCAACCATGGTGTGTGGTGAGGTTGGACACCACCGCTGCAGTTACGGGGCACCCGGGGGGAGATGTTATGTAGCAAGTTGTTAACCCCTCCGTGGGCAGTGATGGTGGCGCCGGGACCTGTTGGGGTTTGGTGCAGGGAGATGGGCGGCCGCATGGTGCTGGTGTACTCACTATTAAGGAAACACACAAGTCTCTGGTAAACCAAGGTGATGGTGGTCGGTGCCCACAGCCGGCTGCGTTCTGGTTCCCCCACTCGGCTGGTGGTCTCTGTCTTTCTCCTGCACCTTTTTAGAACGGTGGACTGCCTGTGCTTGCAACTTCAGGAGTCCGCTCCCGGCTGGATGTGGCCTAAGGAGCCCTTGCCCGCAGACACTGGCCCGTGGGATCTCTGAGCCCTGGCGGTGGCCTTCTATCCCCCTCGGTGGGCTGTTGTCTTCTAATAGGGACTTTGGGTGGGACAGGACCTCTAATCCTGGCCTCAATTGGTTAATTAACCGGTTCCAGTTGCTTCTGGTCCCGGCTTCAGGGTCAGAGTACCCCTCTGTGTGCTCCGGTTTCCGAGTCTGTTCCCCGGGTCGGTACCGGCGGGCTACAACCCTATCCCGGTCCACCTCGGTTCCACCGAGCCGTCTTCCCGGCTCCTGCAGACGGAGACCGCCGTCTGCCTCCTAGCCAATGGCACCAGGGCTCCTACCCTGGCGCCGTTCAATTTGGGGGTATTCGCCTCTGCTGGAGCTGGGCACAGCTCCAGCCCACACTCCTCTCCAACTTGAACTCTAACACTTGTCTGTTTACTTTCCTGCCCCGGGCTGTCTAGACTCCTCGGTGGGCATCTTCCAACCGCCTGGTTCCGCCCCCTGGTGTGTCCATCCAGCCCTGAGGGGGGTGACTAGGGTTTTGAAGGTCGGCTGCTGTTGCCTATTTGTGACTACTTGGTCCGGCCAGGGCGTCACACACTTAGTTAGGTCCAGAAATATTTGGACAGTGACACAATTTTCGCGAGTTGGGCTCTGTATGCCACCACATTGGATTTGAAATGAAACCTCTACAACAGAATTCAAGTGCAGATTGTAACGTTTAATTTGAAGGTTTGAACAAAAATATCTGATAGAAATTGTAGGAATTATACACATTTCTTTACAAACACTCCACATTTTAGGAGGTCAAAAGTAATTGGACAAATAAACCAAACCCAAACATAATATTTTTATTGTCAATATTTTGTTGCGAGTCCTTTGGAGGCAATCACTGCCTTAAGTCTGGAACCCATGGACATCACCAAACGCTGGGTTTCCTCCTTCTTAATGCTTTGCCAGGCCTTTACAGCCGCAGCCTTCAGGTCTTGCTTGTTTGTGGGTCTTTCCGTCTTAAGTCTGGATTTGAGCAAGTGAAATGCATGCTCAATTGGGTTAAGATCTGGTGATTGACTTGGCCATTGCAGAATGTTCCACTTTTTTGCACTCATGAACTCCTGGGTAGCTTTGGCTGTATGCTTGGAGTCATTGTCCATCTGTACTATGAAGCGCCGTCCGATCAACTTTGCGGCATTTGGCTGAATCTGGGCTGAAAGTATATCCCAGTACACTTCAGAATTCATCCGGCTACTCTTGTCTGCTGTTATGTCATCAATAAACACAAGTGACCCAGTGCCATTGAAAGCCATGCATGCCCATGCCATCACGTTGCCTCCACCATGTTTTACAGAGGATGTGGTGTGCCTTGGATCATGTGCCGTTCCCTTTCTTCTCCAAACTTTTTCTTCCCATCATTCTGGTACAGGTTGATCTTTGTCTCATCTGTCCATAGAATACTTTTCCAGAACTGAGCTGGCTTCATGAGGTGTTTTTCAGCAAATTTAACTCTGGCCTGTCTATTTTTGGAATTGATGAATGGTTTGCATCTAGATGTGAACCCTTTGTATTTACTTTCATGGAGTCTTCTCTTTACTGTTGACTTAGAGACAGATACACCTACTTCACTGAGAGTGTTCTGGACTTCAGTTGATGTTGTGAACGGGTTCTTCTTCACCAAAAAAAGTATGCGGCGATCATCCACCACTGTTGTCATCCGTGGACGCCAAGGCCTTTTTGAGTTCCCAAGCTCACCAGTCAATTCCTTTTTTCTCAGAATGTACCCGACTGTTGATTTTGCTACTCCAAGCATGTCTGCTATCTCTCTGATGGATTTTTTCTTTTTTTTTCAGCCTCAGGATGTCCTGCTTCACCTCAATTGAGAGTTCCTTAGACCTGGTCACAGCAACAGCTTCCAAATGCAAAACCACACACCTGTAATCAACCCCAGACCTTTTAACTACTTCATTGATTACAGGTTAACGAGGGAGACGCCTTCAGAGTTAATTGCAGCCCTTAGAGTCCCTTGTCTAATTACTTTTGGTCCCTTGAAAAAGAGGAGGTTATGCATTACAGAGCTATGATTCCTAAACCCTTTCTCCGATTTGGATGTGAAAACTCTCATATTGCAGCTGGGAGTGTGCACTTTCAGCCCATATTATATATATATATATATATATATATATATATATATATATATATATATATATATATATATATATATATATATATATATATATATATATATATATATATATATATATATATATATATATATATAAAAATTGTATTTCTGAACCTGTTTTTGTAAACAGCTAAAATAACAAAACTTGTGTCACTGTCCAAATATTTCTGGACCTAACTACTCTCCAAAAATCATGCCTCTATTAAACTGAATGGAGGTGGGAGCTTCAGGCTATAAATAACAACTGTCAGTGGTTGCTATAGGAACAAAATTAAACTGTTAGTATAAGAAACTTATGTGTGAGGTAATATGATGTCGGTGGTGAGACTGATAGACAGACAGCCCGGGCAAAGAGAGAAACAGACAGACAGACAGACGCACACATAGAGACAGACAAGGAAAGAGACAGACAGACCGCGACACACAGGCAGAGACTGGGAGAGAGACAGTTACAATCACGGGCAACGCCGGGTACTATAACTAATTATATATATATATATATATATATATATATATATATATATATATATATATATATATATATATATATATATAATATATATATCTCTATATCTCTATCTCTATCTCTGTTAGGTTACCATTAGTTCACAAAGGCACTGGGTTCTTGTGTCAAAACAATGAGGTTTATTGAGCTCCATACGCTTGCACAGATCTTTAAATGAAACACATACTGTATTTTTTTTTTTTTTTGTTTCGGCACACGCATAACAAAAATCGTTCCTTTTTCAATTCAGGCAAAGTAATGACAGGATCTTGCCTACACAGCAATACAGGCCCTCTTTAGGCTCAGTGTGCTCATATTCACAATTACTCACACTGCTGAGTTAGGCTATGTGCGCACTAGAAAGTGACTTTTTCTCAAGGAAAATCCAGACCCTCTTAAAGAATCCCACACCTGCGGTAAAAAACCGCAACAAAATCTGCATGCAGTTTTGCCACGTTTTTTCCGCAGGTTGGTCCCTTCGGATTTTTACCATTATCTATTGCAAAAACCGCAGGTACCTGCGGAAAAGAAGTGACATGCACATTAATTCCGTAGCGGAAAATCTGCAGGTAAATCTGCAGATTTAAAAAACCGCGCACAGCATTTTTCTATACCCATAGGTTTTGCTGGGGAATGACTGCAGAAATGTTAGACACATTTTCTGCAGCAAATCCGCTGTAAAATCCGCGATAAATCCACAGCATGCACACACAGCCTAAAGGGGGCTTTACACGCTGCGATATCGTTAGTGAATTATCGTCGGGGTGACTGTGTTTGTGACGCACATTCGGCGTCATTAACGATATCTCAGTGTGTGACAAGTACGAGCGACCTTAAACGATCGCAAAAGCGGTCAAAATCATTTGCCGCGGAGAGGTCGTCCTGAAACCAAAAATCGTTCTCTTATTAGCGATGTTGTTCCTCGTTCCTGTGGCACCACACATCGCTGTGTGTGACACTCCAGGAGCGACGAACCTCTCCTACCTGCCTCCACCGGTAATGCGAAGGAAGGAAGTGGGCGGGATGTTACGTCCTGCTCATCTCCGCCCCTCCGCTTCTATTGGCCGGCCCCTGTGTGACGTCGTTGTGACGCTGCACGAACCGCCCCCTTAGAAAGGAGGCGGTTCGCCGGCCAGAGCAACGTTTCAGGGCAGGTAAGTCCGTGTAACTGGTGTAAGCGAGGTTGTGCGCCACGAGCAGCGATTTGCCCGCGTCGTACAACCGACGGGGGCGGGTACGATCGCTTGCAATCTCGCTAGCGAGATCGCAGCGTGTAAAGTACCCTTAACACCAGTTTGGTCACACAAAATAACTAAAGTACATAGCATCTGGTGATACTTGCAATTTTGTCCCCACGACCTGTACAGTCTGCCTTTTACAGAGAGATGCTCGCGGGTCTCTCCAGCTCCAACACCAACACCATCCACACTTCTCAGCTCTCTCCAGCTGACAGACAAATGGTCACATGGCCTGAGTTCTAGTCATAGCTATCCAGATGCACTTAATCAAGACCTGTAGTGCTAAGATTTAACACTGTCCTACCTGCCTTTCCAAATATATATTTTAATAATAATAAAAATGCTAATGAAATTTTAAAGAATCTCCCCTTTTATGTTCTCTAAATATTTATATATTTCCCCCCCAAGGTTTACGTTCAAGCACGAAATCCCCAAAATCTCACCATGTCCATTGTGAGAGATGAGTATCCTTCCAATCCCATGACGCTACGGGGAATCAACCAGAAAGCGGCCCCTTACCAGCAATATCAGCCAGTGGTGATGTTAGAAAAGGGATACACCATTCATTGGAATGCACAGGCTCCACAGACTACTCATCTCTACCTAATTAACTTTGACAGGTAAGCGGATTACTTATCCATAGTTATCTGACCTTTGATGTACATTGCATAACCAAAAGCTTTGTGGACCTTGCATACATAGTTTTGCACTTGTTAAGCCTCATCGTCCTAAAGTTACACTTATTTGGAGTTGTTCCATTCTTTTAATCTAATTCGTATGTATCAACCCACAAGAATACTTGTGAGATCAGGCGTTGATGCTTTGGCTTTAGGACACATCCCATAAGAATAGGAACTACGGTACCTTCTTTGTCTTCAGCCCCATATAAATAGTTTTAGACATTTGAATGACCGTTTAATTTTATATTTAATACTAGAATTTGATGTACTTTTTTGTTATAGAGTAACAAATTTTAGTATATATTTTTTATATAATCATATTTTTAATCATTATTGTGTAATATATATATTTTTTTATTTTTTCTCTTTTTGTAGAGGGGACTGGTTTAGAGTTGGTCTTTGCTACCCACCGGACACAATATTTCAGGTGATGTCACAAATTGTCAAGAGCCAAACTTTTCCTGTTGAAGAATACCAGCCTGTGTCCTCCATAGAAGAATTGCAAAAGAAGCGGACAGAGGGGAAGTTCTTTTTTGACAACAGCACAGGGTAAGCCTCTTAAAAATAGGTTCTCCTGATCCAGTGCTCCAGCATACTTCAAGAAATCTCTCCTTACATTACACATGCTGCATTATTCTCCATAGACTTTTATACTAAGTGCAGTTTCACGCATTAAAGGGATATTCCCAGCTCCAAGATCCTATCACAATATGTAGTAGGTGTAATGATTATTAGCAGCAAATACCTCCAATTAGAAATGTAGTATAGTTTTCCTGATATAGCCATGTCTCTTCCCTCATGTGCAGGGCACTGCAGCTTGGGTATCCTTGGTTACATCCTTTCATATAGTGACAGTTAGTTGCTGGTGATAACCATGGATACCTAAGCTGAAGTGCCCTGCACATGAGGTAAGAGACATGGCTATATCAGAAGAACTATACTACAGTTCTGATTAAAGGTATTTGCTAATGTTAATATTACACCACCTACATATTAGGAGGTGAGAATACCCCTTTAAACATCAGTGCCAGCTAGGGGTATAGGGGATCACATGTTCCTTCTCAAATATTTAGACTACTCAAACACTGAAGTTCCAGACTGGATCATATGACCAGAATTGGTGACTCATAAGGACAGGACACCCCTTCTTCAGTCCCCCCTTTCTATTTTTCTATTTTATTTGAGGGACTCTTTAGAGGATAGGGTTACACCAGTATCATATGTATAGAAGTTTATCATACTGACTGTCTTCTAAATGTTCTCCATACTATGGCCCCAATTCCTCAAAAACAGCGTTTTTTTTTAATCCGGTCTCTATTAATCTGGTGTGTAACTTCAGCATTCTTCTCTATCTAGAGGCACATGCCTTTTGATGAATCAGTGTCTGCCTAACCGAAAATACTACTCCAGTTGGGGACTGGAGTAAGATTGTTGGCATATGCAAAACCATAGCTCATCATGAATTTTCCCTGCCGCCCATGACAGCACCACATGAGAGATAGGCTCCGCCCACATCAGGACAGGAAACCCACTGATAAAAAGGTGGTACCTCTCCTCCACATCAGTTTGGTTTCCTGTCCTGGTATGGACAACACATTGCTGTCCCAGGTCCGACCCGGTGTGGAAGCCTGGTATTTACCTGAAGCCGGTGCTCGGGCCTGGCTGCACCCCCCCCTCGGTCTCAGACCTCTGCGGCGGTGAGGCGCGGGCCTGGAGCGGGAGCTCGGCCCGGCGTCGCTCCAGGGATGTGCGCACTCACGGCGGCCGCTGAAAGGCTTGTCCCTGCTGTGCAGCACGCTGGAGTGAAGCAGGACGCTCCGGCCGGAAGTGACGCGATTCCATGGTGACGTGCGCAATGCGACCAGGAAGTGACTGGTGTGCGCATGCGCACTAGGATCCAAGATGGCGGCGCCCATGTAACGAGGGATCTCTATTTCAAATATGACCGGCGCTTGGGACTGGTGAGTTTTTTCTCCTCCATTGTTACCATTATGGCAGGAGATTCACCCCGCAGCAAGGAGCAGCGCAAGGAGTCGCCACAGCGTGGCTCGGAACGCGGCTCTGCGGATCGTTCCCGGAAGGCTGTATCCAGTCCGGGGAGCGTTCGGTCGGTGGGTCCCAAGAGGTCCAAGGGAGATAAGAATCCGCCTCCTGATCCGGTATTGCCAGGAGTCGTGGGGGTGAGTGGACTTCGTGGTCTTCCATGTTTCTAAGTCCCCGTTTCCATGTCCCCTCTCTTGTTAGGTACCGAAAAAATGTGCCTCCAAGCAGCGTCACAAGGAATGTGCCATATGCCAATCCTCCCTGTCTTCTGATTACGCCAAGGCCCTGTGTGCAGGCTGTATCCAACAGACCCTACTCAAAGAGGGGCCTGGGTTCTCATCTGAATTGCGTTCCATTATCAGAGCAGAAGTACAGGAGTCCCTTTAAATCCCTTAAGGGGGGCAAAAGGCGCAAGAAATCCCGTCATCCTAAACTGTCTACTCCCGATACCTCGGCGGGTTCAGCTCATGACTCTCGGTCGTCAGGCTCCTCGGGATCCTCCCCCTCCGATTCTGACTCCTCTTCCTCTTCCGATGAAGGTGGTCGTCCTTGTTTCCCTACGGCAGACGTAGGACCTTTGGTGAAGGCGGTACGTTCGACCATGGGCATCGTGGACCCCAGGGGGCCCGAATCTACCCAGGATGTCATGTTTGGGGGCTTGGATTCCAGGAAGTGTAAGGGGTTTCCCATTCCCCAGAAGGTTCAAAGTCTCATTGCTGACCAGTGGAAAAAAGTGGACAAAAGGTTGAATCTTAGCTCTTCCCTTAAAAGAAAGTACCCTGTGGATGGGGAAGCGTCTACCTCCTGGGATAGAACCCCGAAAATTGATGTCGCTATTGCCAAGGCGTCTCGCTCCACTACCTTGCCGTTTGAGGACTTGGGGTCCCTTAAGGATCAGCTGGATAGGAAGGCTGATGGTTTTCTGAGAGGTACATGGGAGTCTACGGCAGGTGGCTTGCGCCCTGCCGTGACCAGCGCCTGTGTTGCCCGGTCTTTAATGGTGTGGCTTCAGCAGTTGGAAGACCAGTTGCGCAATGACACTCCACGGAAAGATATTATCTCGTCCTTGCCCTTAATACAGGGTGCTGCTGCCTTTATGGCTGATGCCTCGGTTGATTCTTTAAGACTATTTGCCAGGTCGGCGGCGCTTTCCAATTCCGCGCGTCGGGCCCTCTGGCTGAAAACTTGGAAGGGTGATGTCCAATCCAAGGGGCGACTATGCAGCATGCCTTGTGAAGGTGCCTATCTTTTTGGCTCTGGCCTGGACGACCTCCTCACTAAGGCATCCGATAAGAAACAGGGGTTTCCAGTTTTTCCGGTGGCGTCCTCTCGCAGCCGGCCCTTTCGGAGACGTCAGTTTTTCGCAAAGAAGTCTCAAAAACCGCAAGATCAGTGGAAGGACCGTAGAAAGAATACCTCGGGCTTTCTCTTTGGCAAGCACTCCGATAATAAGCCCAAACCCTCTCAATGACGCCTGTCATCAGGTAGGGGGCCGGCTGTCCCTCTTCCTCCATGCATGGCAGGAAATCTCCTCCAACAAGTGGCTCCTTCAGATTGTGGCGGAAGGGTTAAAATTGGACTTCCGTTCACCCCCTCGGGGGTCTCTAATAATAACATCCTTGCGGTCCCCAGAGCGGCAGATGGCCTTGGAAGTAGAAGTGCTAACTCTCCTCTCGAGGAAAGTCATTCAGGAGGTCCCCATAGGTCAAGAAGGGGACGGCTTTTACTCCACTCTGTTTCTGGTTCGGAAGCCGGACTCCACCTTCCGCACCATCTTCAACCTGAGAAGCTTGAATTTGCATCTGGTGCAGCGAGCCTTCAAAATGGAGACCATGAAGTCAACTGTCATGCTGTTGTATCCAGGGTGTTTTATGGCGGTCCTCGACTTGAAGGACGCCTATTATCACATCCCTATTTTTCCGGCTCAGCGGCGGTTCCTCAGGTTCGCACTACACGTCTCCGGGAGGCTGAGACACTTCCAATTCGCGGCGCTGCCATTCGGGCTTTCCATGGCCCCGCGGATCTTCACCAAAGTCCTCGCAGAGGTCATGGCACATGTCAGGGAACAGGACATATTGATCGTTCCGTATCTGGACGACCTCCTGATAGTGGGTCAGTCGGAGTCTCTATGTGCGGCTCATGTGACCAGGGTCATCACCATCCTGGAAGGTCTGGGGTGGGTGGTGAATCTGCGGAAGTCCAGACTCCAGCCTCTCCAATGTCAGGTCTTCCTGGGTCTCGTCCTGGACTCCACAAGTCAGTTGTGCCACCTGCCGGTGGACAAGGTCACCAGGATCTTGTCCTTAATCTCTTCCGTAAGGAGTTGCCCAGGCATGTCCTTACGGCAGGCTATGTCGCTGGTCGGGACTCTTACCTCTTGCATCCCAGGGGTATGGTGGGCCCAACTGCATTCCAGAATCCTCCAGTTGGAGGTCCTTCGGTTTCAGAGACTGTGTGGCGGCTGTTTTGGAGAAGAAGTTGACCCTGTCTGCAGACTCCTTGCACTCCCTGGGTTGGTGGCAGGACCCCTCTCACCTCCGGACGGGGGTTCTTTGGCTTTCCCCGGTCACGGACACTATAGTCACGGATGCCAGCCGTTGGGGGTGGGGCGCCCATCTGCGCCAACAGGTGCTTCAAGGTCCCTGGGACGCTCGGTTGGTCAGACAGTCCTCAAACTACAGGGAGCTCATGGCGGTTCTCAAGGCACTAGAGGGGTTCCTCCCCTTCTTGAGGTCGCCATGTTCGGGTCCTTTCAGACAACAGGGTGACTGTGGCGTACATCAACCATCAGGGAGGCACCAGATCCCCTTCTCTTCTGGCTCTGACTATGCGCATCTTCCAGCTGGCCGAACAACATCTCTCCTCCTTAACAGCTCTTCATATCAAGGGGGCGGAAAACGAGGAGGCAGACTTCCTCAGCCGGCACTGTCTCAGTCAGGGGGAGTGGTCCTTGGACCCGGGGGTCTTTCGCAAGCTCACGCTTCTGTGGGGTGCCCCTGTTCTCGACCTGTTCGCTACCAAGGCGAATCGGAAAGTGGACAGGTTCTGCTCTCTCAACCCCCGAGACGATCCTGTTGCCCTCGATGCCTTCCAGATGTCTTGGTCTCACGGCCTCCTGTACGCGTTTCCTCCCCTGATTCTGTTGCCTTCGGTTCTCCAGAAAATCCGGACCGACAGAGCGGAGGTTATTCTCATCGCCCCCTTCTGGCCGAAACGGGCATGGTTTTACTGGCTGCGGACACTGTCTCTGGTGGATCCTTGGGTTTTCCCGGACGCCCCTCATCTCCTGTCCCAGGGCCCAGTCCGTCACCCCCCGACCCGGCTCTCCATTTGACGGCTTGGCGTTTGAGCGGCGGCTGCTAGCTCGACGGGGGTTTTCCTCTTGCTTAATCGATCCTCTTCTTCGCAGTAGGAAAGTGGTCACCACGGCCATTTACGGTAGAGTCTGGAAGCGCTTTCTCCTTCAGTCGGGGGCTCGGGCGGAGGGCCCCCCTCCTATCTCGGCTATTCTAGAATTCCTCCAGAGGGGGTTGGAATTGGGGCTCTCCACCAGTACGCTAGGACTAGGGAATGGAGGAAGTCTCAGGTCCTGTTTGTCACTTTTCAGGGGCAGTCCAGGGGGCATGGGGCTTCTAAGGCTACCTTGGCCAGATGGGTCAGGGATGCCATCGGTTTGGCGTACTCGGCTAAAGACGCCACTCCTCCTCCGGGCATAAGGGCGCACTCCACTAGAGCAGTGTCTACGTCTTGGGCAGAGAGGGCGGATGCCTCTATTGACCAGATCTGTCGGGCGGCTACTTGGTCGTCTCCTGGGACTTTCTTTTGGCACTATAGGCTGGACTTGTCCTCCACAACTGACCTTTCCTTTGGGAGACGAGTCTTGCAGGCGGTGGTCCCTCCCTAAGGTGGATGGTCTATATAAATCTCTCATGTGGTGCTGTCATGGGCGGCAGGGAAAAATCTTAATTACTCACCGGTAATGGGATTTTCAATAGCCCATGACAGCACCCTTAGTTCCCCCCCTATTCACTGGTTGTGGGCACCCTTCGGGGAGTGTTAGTTATGGGTGTTTTTCCTTGGGTGGTGGTATGATTTAATCTGTTTGTTGTGTTTTGTTGGTCCTCTCTGGCTCTGAAAACCTACTGATGTGGAGGAGAGGTACCGCCTTTTTATCAGTGGGTTTCCTGTCCTGATGTGGGCGGAACCTATCTCTCATGTGGTGCTGTCATGGGCTATTGAAAATCCCATTACCGGTGAGTAATTAAGATTTTGACGAACAGGGGCTGCCACATCCCAGCTCCACCCACTTTGACAGAACTGGCCGAAAATGACATGAGAACATCAACTCGCAAACTTGTAGCAGAACCCGCATTGCTCCAAAGTTTGGCAAGTTTTACACCAGCATTCTGATGTAAAAGGCTTGGAAAAGTGTTGATGAATTTGGCCCACTTTCTAGTTTTTTCAATCTTACGCCGCTTCTGTCTCTTTGAAAGCTTACCTAGGCTACAGTTGTATGTCGTGAGCTGTGTTTGACTAAAAGTCCTCTCGACTGGATTTTCTTGGCAGCAGTAAACATTGAGAAACTATTCTATGCTACATCCAAACAGATGATTTTCATATTGAGACTGATTTTAAGAGCCACTACTTTTGAGTTAGTTCAGTACGGTTTACCTGTATTGAATGCGTAACAGTGGGAGTATGGAAACCTCCTTCTGACTAGTCACCCATGGTGCACTTGTGTGGGCTTGATGTCCCCGAGGCGCCACATGACTGTGCCTGAAAACTGAACTTTCCTCTGAATCTCTCAGACCCTGCACTTCAGTTTTTCTTGGAATATGCCTTTAACAGTGTAGAGGTTGGAGCAGGAATAACACAAAAAGCATGTCCATCATTATCCTCCTGAGTGCACTGATTGCTATCTAATGTGTGGCTGACTTTCGTAAAGTGTATTATTTTCATAAATTATTAACACTATTTGCATAAATTATTAATACTTTAAAAGGTTAATTCTAAAATGGGTGTCTTAATTTAACTATAGGCACCCTTTTTTGGTAGATGTACAATTCTGAGAACCACATAAATATGTTTAATACCATTTTTCTGAACTATTTTTAGATTACTTTTCATCTTTCTCCAAGCAAAGCACAATCGTGATGGCCACAGCTATTGCTCTTCTCAGGGATGTGAAAGGGTTATGATCAATGCCACATTTCGATCCAAAGCTACGAGCAACTGTATGTCCAAAGCATACCCCAAATATGCCAAAGCGCCTTCAGCAACAAGACCAATGCCGGTTAAATCAACTGCAGCTTGCACAAACTGTGGAGCTTCTCAGGTACTGACCCAGTTTTTATGCCATATGGGAAAGATTGGAATAGTAGTTGACCTAGTTAATTAGAAAAAAAAAAGAGGGGGGGGGGTCACATACTCCGGTGGTGTCTTACCGGAGGGGGGACGGCAGCGGTGGTGGAGCGGGGTCACAGGAGGCAGGGGCGGTGCTGGAGTAGGGCGATGCTGCATGCGCTGCGGTGGGGGCTGTGCTGGCTGTGTGGAGCAGGGTGGTGCTGTGGGTGTCACAGATACTGTCGGCGGTGTGGGCTTCAAAGAAATGGTGCCAGGAGTCAGCTCGTACGCAGCTTGAGCTTTTGGCTCAATGACAAGCCTAGATCTCATCTGCACACGCGCCACCTTCGGGTGCCATTTTCCTCAAGTCCATTGCTGGGAGATCAGTGGCCCAGAGGTGACACATGCGCAGATGAGATCTTGAGCCCAGAGCTCCATCTGCGCAGGCGCCGACTTTGGCTACCATTATTTAAAGCCCGCACAGCCGACAGAGCATCTTACCCGCCACACCGCCCTGCTCCACATGGCCCCCATTGCAGCCAGCACAGCCCCCACTGCAGCAAGCACAGCGCCCATTTTCCACCTCCTGGTAAGTTACATTCGCATCATAAGATGCACCCCTCATTTTCCTCCCATATTTTTGGGTGGGAAAAGTGCGCCTTACAATATGAAAAATACAGTATGTATGGAAGATAAAAAAAAGACCTTGCACAGAGTAGAAAAGTAAAAATATAACGTATATATTCAGTGGGATTGGTAGCAGCTCACCTAGAGGAATCCACCCAATATGCGTTTCGCATCCAAATTCACCAAATTTGGTTGTGAATCCTACTAGAACCATGAATACTATATAACATTTCTGTTGCAGTTGCAGAAACTTTGACTTATGAAAAAATATAGTGGCACTGGAACTTGTATTTTTATTCATTGAACTGTCTGCTAATTCCCAGCCTAGAAGTCAAGAGGGAGGTCCTTAGCAGTGATTGCCAGTTTTCACCTCTCGTCTAGCTGTCAATCACTGATTATAACTGCCCACGTGACTGTGGAGCTTGGAATGAGCAGAGATTTCAATGAATAAAATACAATTCATACTGTATCTTTTCCCACAAGGGTGTGTGTGTGTGTGTGTTCCATTAAATTAGAGCGTTATGGAGTAGCAGTAAATGGCTGTGTACCTCCTATGGATATTGCATTTTGGCACTGTACAGGGCCATATGCATGTAACCCAACCGAAAGAAAACCAGAAGGAAGAAGTTAATTAGTTTGACAAGCGTGAAAATGATAAAGAAGAAAAAGTAATGCCAAAAAAAGATATTCAACAGTGAAGGACAAAAATGTCTGTGTACTCTACTACAGAAGAATAGGCACCATTCACAACTTTCATAGAGACGAATGGGTTCACGAGTGAAATGGCTGCACCCCACGCTTGCGTTTTATGAGCAGAGTTTCTCAGTAAAGCTTGACCAATAACCAACTTTAAAACTCATTAAATCTTCTGCTGTGACCTTCAAATTCACAAGGTTGACCTCCAGATGTTTACCAAGAATTGCATGTCTTGGAAATATTAAAAAGGAAATTGTAACTATCTTTGTGCAAAAGACATTTGACATATTGAACTGTCAGATCTTGAGAATCTAGCAAATTAATACTTTTGGTCTCAAAGTAGAGAAACTCCTCGAATAGAATATATGAAATTCTTTTTATATACAGTGCCTTACAAAAGTATTCAGCTCCCTTGAATTTTTCAACCTTTTCCCACATTTCAGGCTTCAAACATAAAGATAAAAATTGTAATGTTATGGTGAAGAATCAACAAGTGGGACACAATTGTGAAGTTGAACAAAATGTATTGCTTATTTTAAACTTTTAAAAACAAAAAAAATAACTGAAAAGTGGGGCGTGTAATATTATTCTTCCCCTTTACTTTTAAGTGCAGCAAACTCACTCCAGAAGTTCATTGAGGACCTCTGAATGATTCAAAGTTGTCCTAAATGACTGATGATGATAAATATAATCCACCTGTGTGTAATCAAGTCTCCGTATAAATGCACCTGCTCTGTGTCTCAGTGTTCTGTTTAAAGCACAGAGAATCATGAAGACCAAGGAACACAACAGGCAGGTCCGTGATACTATTGTGGAAAACTTTAAAGCCGGTTTTGGTTACAAAAAGATTTCCACATTTTTAAAACATCCCAAGAAGCACTATGCTAGCGATCATTTTGAAATGGAAGGAATATCCTACCACTGCAAATCTACCAAGACCCGGCTGTTCATCCAAACTTTCATCTCAAACAAGGAGAAGACTGATCACAGATTCAGCCAAGAGTCCCATGATCACTCTGGATGAACTGCAGAGATCTACAGCTGAGGTGGGAGAGTCTGTCCATAGGACAACAATCAGTTGTACACTGCACAAACCTGGCCTTTATGGAAGAGTGGCAAGGAGAAAGCCATTTTGTTTTTTAAGATATCCATAAAAAGTGTTGTTTAAAGTTTGCCACAAGCCACCTGGGAGATACATCGAACATGTGGAAGAAGGTGCTCTGGTCAGATGAAACCAAAATCGAACTTTTTGGGCACAATGCCAAACGATATGTTTGGCGTAAAAGTAGCAACACTCATCACCCTGAACACACCATCCCCACTGTAAAACATGGTGGTGGCAGCATCATGGTTTGGGCTGCATTTCTTCAGCAAGGACAGTGAAGATGGTTAACATTGATGAGAAGATGGATGGAGCCAAATACAGGACCATTCTTGAAGAGAAAACCTGTTGGAGTCTGCAAAAGACCTGAGACTGGGACGGAGATTTGTCTTCCAACAAGACAATGATCTCAAACTTAAAGCAAAATCTACAATGGAATGGTTCACAAATGAACGTATCCAGGTGTTAGAATGGCCAAGTCAAAGTCCAGACCTGAACCCAATCGAGAATCTGTGGAAAGAGATGAAAACTGCTGTTCACAAACGCTCTCCATCCAACCTCACTCAGCACGAGCTGTTTACAAAGGAAGAATGGGCAAGAATTTCAGTCTCTCGATGTGCAAAACTGATAGACACATACCCCAAGCGACTTTCAGCTGTAATCGCAGCAAAAGGTGGCGCTACAAAGTGTTAACTTAAAGGGGATGAATAATATTGCACGCCCCAATTTTCAGTTATTTATTTTTTTAAAAAAAGTTTAAAATGAGCAATAAATTTCGTTCCACTTCACAATTGTGTCCCACTTGTTGATGATTTTTCACCAGAACATTAAATTTTTTTTTCTTTATATTTGAAGCCTGAAATGTGGGAAAAGGTTGAAAAATTCAAGGGGGCCAATACTTTCGCAAAGCACTGTATGTATATTTGAGGCATCCGATACACCAAATGTATAAAGCACTAGGTTCATCACGATGCTGCTAGTTTATGTAATTGGCCTTCTTTTAACACACTGTATTGAGGTGTACGTCTCCTTGGCTGGGCTAGTGAATATCCGCCACACATCACACATGAATTGGCCTACGCTGAAGACATCCTTCCCTTTTATATAAATGAATTGCAAAGTAGTAGCCCCAGTGTTCCCAGAGTGTAGTAATATGCACAAACTGTTCTTAGTAAGGAGCAAATAAAGCAGTCTCCTGAATTTCTCCTCAATCTGATTTTAGCTGTTTAAATATACTTTGCAGTCTGAACACCATCAATACAAGAAAAACTTGCAGAAGATTGTCAAGACTGAGTTCATAAAACATTATTTTTCTTAACCCATCTCCTGAAAAGGTTAATATAACTTTCATTAGAAAATCTTCAGTCTTGATCAGATTAGTTGATGCAAAATTAAATACACCCCACATCAAATACTACTACATCAAGTATTTTGTATGACCTCCATGATTTCAAAGGACCGCACCAAGCCTTCTAGACATGGAATGGACAAGTGGGTGGAATGTTACATCTATGTTTTTGCATTCTTCAAAAACTGTTTTATACTTTTAGTAAATTAACTTCAGTTAGTGATCATTTTCTATCTCAATGTATAAAATAGGATTTGTATGACTCATTTTTGTATATTTCATGTTTTGGATTGTAGGTGGTCTTTACAAGTGATCCTCATAACATCTACCTCCCTGTGGAAATTCAGTCTCTTAGTAATGAAGAAATCCGACAAGGAGCTGCTGCATCTTTTATTTCGGTAGGAACTCACACTGGCTATAGAAACTTACCATTCCGTAGTTGAATAGTTGTGTTTTGTGGGTTTTTGTTTTTTTTTTCCTCCCCGATTGCTCTACCTATTTTTTTAATAATAATTATTATTATTATTTCTTATTTAATTTTTTAGTTTTTTTATTTAGCAGACCAATTTATGCATCTAATAGTCAGAAGAAACCGCAATACTCCCATAATAATAATTTAGAAATACTATTAAAATAGATGTCTCTCCCCAGCCTCAACTGATGAATGAAAGCAAGCCTATCTTAACCCTTTTGCTGTTTTTCTAAAATGTTGTAATCTTTAGTATTATATAGGCCACTCAGCATTTCTAGATGATGCTCACTTTGTCAATCCTGATATGAGACCGCCCATTGGACTCATAAACCCAGAGATAGCAGTGAGTGCAACCACAAACTGGACTCCTAAACCTAGACACAGTCTGATTCTAAATCAACAAAGTCTAAGCTTTACTGTACCTTTTTACAACACACTCACCTATATATATATATAAATCTGCTCAAGTTTTCCTGCCTGTAGGTAGGTCAGAATGTTAAATGTGATCGGTTCCCTTTATGGTCTATCTATATGTGTTGAAGGCTTTACCCATGTATCTTTTGAAGGGAAAAATGTTGGAAACCTCAGCCAACCATTTTTGTTCTGCTGGTGTTTGTTGTGCATTGTGACATTCAAATATTAGATGTATACTAAGCCTTAAAATGCCACTTCCATCCAAAAAAATGGACATAAATTTTGAAAAGTAATCGGTATAACCTAAAAATATAGGTCAGTATGAGAGGTGCCCACATAATGACTACCCGTGGAAAGCTTCACTTCGAGGCTTGTACTCATTTGTATAGGTCAGTGTGTCCTGTGTTTTGTGTGGCTAGTGCAGTACATTAAGAAGGCCAGCTGAATGCTTCTATCGCAAAGCCATTCCCCTTCTCTGTCCCAGCTGATTCAGAACCAAAGATGGCTGGCTTAAGGCCGCTTTACACGCTACGACATCGCTAATGCGATCTCAGGGGTCACGGAATTTGTGACGCACATCCGGTCGCTTTATCGATGTCTTTGCGTGTGACACCTATGAGCGATTTTGAATCGTTGCAAAAATGGTCAAAATCGCTCATCGGTGACATGGGGGTCCATTCTCGAATATCGTTGCTGCTGCAGTAGCGATGTAGTTCCTCGTTGCTGCAGCAGCACACATCGCTCCGTGTGACACTGCAGGAACGAGGAACCTCTCCTTACCTGCGTCCCGCCCGCAATGAGGAAGGAAGAAGGTGGGCGGGATGTTACGTCCCACTCATCTCCGCCCCTCCGCTTCTATTGGGCGGCCGCTTAGTGACGTTGCTGTGACGCCGCACGGACCGCCCCCTTAGAAAGGAGGCAAATCGCCAGTCATAGCGACATCGCTAGACAGGTAAGTAGTGTGACGGGTCTGGGCGATGTGCGCCACGGACAGCGATTTTGCCCGTGTCGCACAACCGATGGGGGCGGTTACCCACGCTAGCGATATTGGTACCGATATCGCAGCGTGTAAAGTGGCCTTTAGTCACTGAAATAAACCACCAGCAGGCCACCTTCAAACACAGTACTGATGTGTTATCTACTGTGATCAGCACAGGACTGGGAAATGACCAGGGTGAAGCAGCTATCTGACAATGGAAGCAACTGGTCTAATATAAAATGTACTAATATTTACTCTTAATATTTTGTGAATGATCAGTTGTGTTCTCTAAACCCCAAAATATACATAATTTGTCATTTTGAACAGATTTCTCACCTACCCAGAAGTGCTGATCACTAGGCTCTTGACCGCTGGGACCCTCCAGCAATCCCAAGAACGAGGTTACACATAGCACCTTCTTGATTACATTTTGGATGTGTGCACTCTTGACCTCTGCACTTTTTTTTTTATTGTTTATGGGACTGCAAGACCAAGTAGAGTCCTGCACCCTTCTCCATTCATTGTTGAGTAGTGTGCCACAAATAGATGAGGTCCAACATTGGCACCTCCATTGTATTTTCAGGGTTTTTAGGAGTGCCAGAGTTCGAACTACTAGTGATCAGCAAATTATCAACTATCCCTTGTTATCAGGTTTGCAGAGTTCTTTTCACTATTTTGTGTCTTTCACGTGTTCCTAGAGATTAATTTAAATGCCCTTTTTCACCACCATCCATTCTCAAAATCGGAGTTCTGCACTGAAAAGAACATTGTCCTGTTAAGCATAGAAAGTAAAACATTGGCTGAGCGGCTATTTATTGGCTTTCCTGTTTGGCCGTCATTCCATCCAGGGATCTCTCCATATTAGACTCCTGCAGCAGTGAGGGAATATAACTATATAAAGCTCGGCGCTTTCTAGTCTCTTCAGACAGATTAAAGGGTCTTTTTATTGTAAGAAATGTCATCATAGGTTTGGATGAGAGGATGTGAGTGAAAAGTGCTTGCGTTCCTATTATGGTTGGCAGTCATTTATTGCCTTCATGTGTTTTTCAGGTTAATGGCACCAAGTATTCCTTCCAAAAAGTCGGTCTGTTGGTTGTTGTCATTGACGCTTGCACTGGAGCCGTAAAAGAAGACTTGTACTTCCCACAAGAAGATATTGAGGGACTGGAAAAATACTTGGAAAATAAAATACCCAAAAGGTATACATGGATCTCTTCTTAGATTTGTATGATTTATTATTTAGTGTTTTAATTTAATGTAAAGATGGTTTTTTTTTATAGATTGTTAGATTGGAATTTTATTAATGTAAGTATACAGATTTTTATTATCCTGGAGGTATAACTTACAATTTACTAATATGTAATTTAGGATTTTGTGGCCCTCATATTGGTATTTCAGGCTTTCCTCCTGCACAGCTTAGCACAGCATTTTTCACAGCTCGCGTTCGCGAAACGGCTGCTGATGGAGGAGCATGTGACTAGCCTCCTCCAATCGCACAAGAACTCCTGTGAGGTGCTTTTTCAATTGGAGGATGCTGATGGACAGGGGTTATAAAATGCAACAAACATCTTTGTCGACTGTAGGGTCCGCTATTGAAGAACATACCAGGACAACTATGCGAACAGTTGCTCACATTATCTAATACCCAGGATATCCATTAATTATACGCTGTTTACTAATCTGAAGGAGAACGGTGTACCGCACCATTTCTCCTTTGTCAATCCAGGAACACTTGCATCTGGGTTTCTCAGCAGATCACAGTTGATCGCTTGGAATTGTCCCCTAATAACCTGAATAGAAGCTATTAACAATCTGTACACTTTCACACAAGTTGCATTTGGAGTGTATGGTGGGCTCAAGAGCTGAGCTGCTCCATAACTAACAAATTGTGGCTGTGTTAAACAGTTGGCGTCTGCCTGTAACAGTGTTAAGGGCTAGCTCCTATCACTACTTTTTTAACCACTTTGAAGTAAGGTGATTCCCTGCAGGGTATATAATAAAAAACAAACACGCGGCGCCAATCTCCGCGCGTTATCAAAGCGGCTCTCTGGTGCCCTTTTTACTGAAGTTTTATGCACACACCTTTTGCCACAAAAATTCAGGCATATATGACTTTTCCAAAGTCTCCTTATCCGGGTCTGCTGCTTGCCTTGAATTGATCCTGTTTGGTCCTGCCACAGATTCCCACAGGGAAAAAAGTTAAAAATGAAGTAAACCAATTCTGTAGTGGCCGCGCTCCCCGTAGTAATGATTTTAAAACCTCTTGTCCACAAATGGAATTTATTACTCAAACATACGGAAATAAAAAACGGATACAACGTGTTTCGGCGGGAACAACCGCCTTCCTTGGGTGATACCTGAGGAAGGCGGTTGTTCCCGCCGAAACGCGTTGTATCAGTTTTTTATTTCCGTATGTTTGAGTAATAAATTCCATTTGTGGACAAGAGGTTTTAAAATCATTACTACGGGGAGCGCGGCCATTACAGAATTGGTTTACTTCATTTTTAACCACTTTGCTTAACTTGAATGCCGTTGTCATGTAAACTTTGGTGCATGATTGCATGGAGCTGGTGGATTACGGTTTGTGATGACTGAACACTACCATGCTCAGGTACTTTGTACTCATAACCAGCATTTGGACACTCAGATGAGCTCAACTCGTGTATTGAGTATAATGGAAGTCAATGGGGAACCCAAGGATTTTTAACAGAAGATTTCCCTGAAAAAATGCTTTAGTTCCCCATTGATTTCTATTATACTCGAGTCGCGCCCATCTGCTGGTTATGAGTACTGAGCATGGTACTCCTCTCTCCTCACTAATTACTATAGCAGTCAATCGCCCTGCTGAAAGCCCCCATGGCTGGCCTTTTGGTACACGCATGAAGCAAAGCCTTAAAGTGGGTTTCATAGGAGACCATAATTTCCACTACATACTACAATACTATAGTATGTGATCTGATGATTGCAGGTTCAAGTTTCTTATGGCTGCTAAAAAAAAATTGGTTAAAAAAAAAGATAAAATAATATAAATTTAAATTGTCCTCTTTTCCTGTTTAGCTATAAAGAAATGTTACTGTTGTGTGTAAAAGTTTGATCTACCAACATATAAAATTATATAAACCATACGATAAATGCCGAAAAAAAAGCAAAAGATCTATTTTTGGTCTTTGCAGTTTCCTTCAAAAAATACAATAAAGCAATCAAAACCTCATATGTACCCAAAATGGTATAAAAAAAAATTATAAGATTGGTTAAGTTAAATTAATCTTTTAAAGGGCATAAGCATATCAATATTTTAAAACCATATTCTCCCTTAACCAGTTCCCCACCTTTTCCCATCTACTAATATATTTCTGTGACTCTTCGTTCACTTTGTTTGTTGACTGTGTCCTGTCTTGATTTGGTCTTGTTGCCTTTTTCTGATGGAATGTATTTGTGTATTTCCTTATGAGGAAAGTTATAATATCTCATAATTATCTTCTGGCATTTATAGCTGTCCCCACAGGGGTGATGTAGAAGCGCATAGGAACTGGTTTTGTCCTGAAAATGTATTCAATGTATATATCAATGTATATACATCTAAATATTGTAGAATTTGACTTTCTTTTCAGAAATTCTAAGTGTTTTTTTCTATTTAAATTTGCTATTTTCTTTTTACTAGATCAATAGTTGCCATTGCATCACGTGGATATATTGTGGATTATGGTAATATTGCACATCAGTTATACTCTCTCGGAACAGCCAAGCCAGCTTTTCTTAAGAACAAAGGTAATTGACAGATGAAAATGCTATACAGTTGTATATTTTTTATATATATATATATATATATATATATATATAATATATATATATATATATATATATTTTTTATTTTTTTTTTTTCGGAAACTACTTCGTTCTAACAAGGTGCAGGTGAAATTATATGGCATCGACTAGAATACTCAATGGACCATAGAAAATACAGAAGAGGGATGCATGTTTATTTTAAACTCTAAAAATTAACTTGGGGCTACATTATGTTCGTTATTTAATGGGACATTTAAAATGGGTTTCCATGAGTTTACAAAATTTGGGCATAAAAACAACCTAGAGACTGATACAGTGGTCCACACTAGTTCTGCAGTGATGTGCTGGCTGTCATTCACACTTTGGCCTCTGTAGTCATATGCCATACCTGCAGGTTACATTACTGGGGCAACTGATTGGTTTTGTAGTGATCATGTATCGGACATCATTTGTTACATCTGCAACCAGAGAGGACCACAGAAGTGGTGACACTGGAAAAGCCGTCTGTATAATGGTTATGTTTTTTGTTTTTTGTTTTTTTACCTGTCCCTACCTTTTGGACTTAAAGCGCCACTCCAGTACTGGAATAAAACAAAACAAAACCCGCTGGAGTGGTTAAAGCTGGACATTGTCACATGAGCCTTACAAACTGCTGGGATGTCACCAGTACTTGAGCTATCTACATACATAATCAGCAGTTGCGTTGGTCCACCTATTCCGGCATGCACCGCGGCACTGTAAGTTGCGCAGGCACAGTGACATACACGTCGCCGTAGCTTACGTGCACCACACACACACACACACACACCGCACTTGCATGTATACACTGAACACACACTCACCTGTCCCCAGCGCTGCGGTCCCCGGCTTTGAAGTCCCCAGCGCTGCGCCGTCTTCCACCTCCACAGTGGACTGAATATTCAGTGAATATAATGAGCGGGGGTCAGGAGCGGGAGACAGCATCGCTGGAGACAGCACTGCTAGAGGGAGAGGTAAATATAGACAATGTTTTCTCAGCGGGGGAGGGGAAGGAGAGTGAGAGAGAATACACACACACATATATACACAGACGCCACCTACACACAGCATACAGCCATATACACAGACACCACCTACACACAGCGTACAGCCATATACACAGATGCCACGTACACACAGCGTACAGCCATATACACAGATGCCACGTACACACAGCGTACAGCCATATACACAGATGCCACCTACACAGCGTAAAACCATATACACACATATACACAGACGCCACCTACACACAGCATACAGCCATATACCGAGATGCCACCTACATAGATGCCACCTACACACAGCGTACAGCCATATATACAGATGCCACTTACACACAGCGTACATCTATACACACACATATACACAGATGCCACCTACACAGCATACAGCCATATACGCACATATACAGAGACGCCACCTGCATACAGCCATATACACAGACTCCCCCTACACACAGCGTACAGCCATATATACACACACACATACATCTACATATATAATTGCCAGTTGCGGATGTAACGATATCCCACAATGAACTGCGGCACTGTCAGTTGCGCAGCCGAAGTTCACGCCCACATCATAGCCATGGTAACCAGGGACAACAGTGCAGGCAGAACCCAATTGTGGGCTTAGTAAGCACAATTCTGTTCCCAGACTAACCTTGTGCTACCCATACCACATCCAGGTATAATGAGGTGTTGGTGTTTTAAATTACACATTTGCGATGTCACAGAGCAGTAAGGAGGCGTGGCTGGGTATGTCCACCCTTGCCTGGCATCGCCATGCCTTGAGCGATGTTGCGACGAGACATGTTGGCACTGACGAGACATGTTGGCACTGACGAGACATGTTGGCACTGACGAGAGAAAGACAGAACAAAAAAATACGTACACATTATGTTTATTTGCAATAAAAATACACATAGCCTTTAACCCCTTCACGACCCTGGACTGATCTATCCGTCCAGGATCGTGTCCCGTTAAGCCCCGCCCCCTGCCGCGGGCAGGCGGCGTGGATCGGCACACATATCAGCTGTTTTCAACAGCTGACATGTGTGCCTGCTAGCCGCGGGTGGAATCGCTTCCACCCGCGGCCATTAACCCCTTAAATCTTGCTGCCAAAGTCTGGCAGCAAGATTTAAATGCGCGCGGCCATGTTTGTTACTCACCGCCGCCCCCACCGGAAGTCACGTGTGTTATCACGTGACTATCGGTGGTTGCCATCGTAGCACAGGGTCATGTGATGATGCCTGCTGCTACGATGTTTCACTTTCATTTTCCCTCGGCCGAGAGCAGAGGGAAAACCAAAGTGACTGCATCTGCTGATTACATCGGTATAGCTGTGATCAGCAGATAGCGATCAGCAATCGGATTGCTGATCGCTATAGCCCCCTAGGGGAACTAGTAAAATAAAAAAAAAAAGTAAAAAAAAAGTTTTAAAAAATAAAAAAAAAAAACAAAAAACCTAAAAGTTCAAATCACCCCCCTTTCCCCCCATTGAAAATTAAAGGGTTAAAAAATAAATAAATATACACATATTTGGTATCGCCGCATTCAGAAATGCCCCATCTATCAAAATATAAAATCAATTAATCTGATTGGTAAACGGCGTAGTCGCAAAAAAATTCCAAACGCCAAAATTACGTTTTTTGGTCGCCGCAAGTTTTACGCAAAATGCAATAACAGGCGATCAAAACGTAGCATCTGCGCAAAAATGGTACCATTATAAACGTCAGCTCGAGACGCAAAAAATAAGCCATCACTGAGCCATAGATCCTTAAAAATAAGAACGCTACGTGTTTCGGAAAATGGCGCAAAACGTGCGCCACTTTTATTGGACACACTTGTGAATTTTTTTTAACCCCTTAGATACAAGTAAACCTATACATGTTTGGTGTCTACAAACTCGCACCGACCTGAGGCATCACATAGATACCTCAGTTTTACCATATAGTGAACACAGTGAATAAAATATCCCAAAAACTATTGTACGATCACACTTTTTTTGCAATTTTTCCGCACTTGGAATTTTTTTGCCGTTTTCCAGTACACTATATGGTAAAACTTATGGTTTCATTTAAAAGTACAACTCGTCCCGCAAAAAACAAGCCCTCATATGGCAAGATTGATGGAAAAATAAAAATATTACGCCTCTCAGAAGAAGGGGAGCAAAAAACAAAAACGCAAAAACGGAAAGTGCCCGGGGGCTGAAGGGGTTAACACATTTGATTAGGCCCAAAAGCGCAAACGGTGTGATACATGTCCACTGCTCCTGTCAGCACAACTAAACATTGACAGATGTTCATTTCACCGCACCCCCGATGCGATAGCATTGGGCCTATTTCTAGTTATTTTATAAAAGGGAACATCCATGCTGTACGTCCATAGAATCCACCATGAAGAGTGCACTATTGGAGCTGCAGAGTTGTGTTCTTGAAGACCACAAGAAACACTTTTTTTTAAAGATGTCTTATTATTTTTTGCCAAATGGATCATTTATAAACTTTTGTAATTTTTTTTTTTTTTCTTTTTAGGTAGCATTGCCTTCATTGGATACAATGGAAAGTTTAAACCATCCTGGACGAGACTGTTCATGAGTCCTGCTGGGCAGGGCTTGGGACTACTGGATCTCTATATACCTGTACAGCATGAAGCCTATGAATGTCGAAGATCCAGCTCAACTAAAAGAAAAGATACTGAACTTTTAAAGAGAGCTTTAAAGATGCTTTAGATTAATATATGCCTTTTGAGGGGCATTTCCAGCAAAAATGTGAACTATCTTATTTAATTTATGGCAGTTACACTGTTATCCCGCATGAATCAAGTTACTGTGTTTATTACAGCTGTGGGCCAAAAATCGGAGCCCCAATGCCAATGCACCTTCTAGTTGTATATAATCCTGAATGGTTTTGTGTTTTTGTAAAGATAGGATTTGCAGATGTGATTTCTGGTGGTTTTGTATGTGCTGTAAACTGTATTTTTATACTTTTTTATATTACTGATATTTTATGGTGTTGTTTTATGGATATGACTGGAAGCGTTTTTAAGTGCGTGTTTCTTTGCACCGTGGATTACTTGAAAGATATTTGTCATTAAAATCTTTCTACAAGTCTGTGTTCTTGGTATTCATCCGTAGAGGGTATTCCCTTGGTCTGGCAAACCACTTTTGACCTCTGTTCTTTAACATGCATGAGTTTTGCTACAGTAATTAGTAAATGTTTTTTTTATTAAAGGGGTTGTCCGGTGTAAATCCATAAGTTTGCAGTCACTCTGGGACATCACAGCACTGTGTTGCGAGGTTTCGCCGATAAGAGCTCGGAACAGCTGTCACGTGGCCACATCTAATGTGATATTTATTTTTCCCAGCCACATTCTAACTAGAGGAGCGCAGCCATACTCCATATGGATGTAATGAGCAAGGTTTTTTACATCTATCGTCCTCTAGTCAGATTTTGGCTGGGAGTAGGCCACGTGACCGCCGTTCCTTGCTCTGAAACTAACGAATCCTCAACGCACAGTGCATGCGATGTGAAGATTCTGAAGTCACACAGAGGTGACTGTAGACTTATGGATTTAGACCAGACACAAAAAAATATACTGAGGGGGGAAAACCCTTATACAGTGGAAGCTCACGTAACGAGTAGCCCAGTTAGCGAGTATTTCTCTTAACGAGCAAAGCTTGCTGTAAATTTGTAACTGTTTACGAGCAAGCTTTGCTGTATGAGCAAATACTCACCGCACGCACTTCTAGTTCCGTACATTCAACGAGCTCTGACCCGCTCTTGCAGTCCACAAAAGCACGCACACACATATATTATGCTCACCTTACCTTCCGTTCCCTCGCCGGCCTCCTGGAACTTGGAGTTCGCCCGTACCGGGTCTAGAGATATCCAGAGAAACATCAGCAGGCAAGTGTCCATGCCTCTTGAACATCAGATAGTAAGGGGTGTATCCGGTGGAGCAGTGCGTGATATTGTAGAGATACACTGGCTCTAGGAAAAGTCTGGGCCTGTCCGTTTGGTTGTGTGGAGGAACTCCCTTGAGTATGCTGATTTAAGTATTGAGTCATCTCACACAGACCATTTCCCTGCAGATGATAGGCCATAGTTCTCAGCTTCTTGCAATTGTATAGTGCACACGGCTCCTGAACAACTGAGACTCGAAGGCCACCCCTTGATCTTTCTAGGGCTCCTATATGGTGAGATGAAACTTTTCCACAAGGCAGCAGTGGAGGTCCAGGCAATAAGGTCTATCATTGGGACTGCCACCATGAACTTTGAGTAGTGGTCAACGACCGTCATTGCATACGTATACCCAGAGAATCTGGGTTCCAGTTTCACATGATCAATGACTACAAGCTCCAAGGGACTCTTGCTCACAATAGAATGAAGAGGAGCACGCTGATTTATGCTTTTCTCTCCTGGCCACAGCACAGGTGGGGCACTCTTTACACCAAGCCTCAACGTAAGCTCTTTTATTGATCCAATAGAACAGCCCACTGGAAAACGAATCCAGAAGCTCTCTAATGACTGCTCTCAGCTTGGATATTCTGCCAGAGCACCTTTTCAGCGAGAGACGGGAGATCGCCTGGCTGGGAAGCACTAACAGTCCTATAAATCTGCTGTCTAATCTGCAGAGTCTTTGGCTTAGCAAACCGGGTATAAAAAGCAGGCCCCTCCACATTTTCTCACTGATCATCTAAGGATTTGAGTTCCGTCCAAGTAGGCAGCCTGTACAAGGCAACAGCATTATTACTGTACTTGCTAGCCCGATACCTTGGTAAGGCTGAAATTGGTCATTAAAGTGGCCCATCTCCAGAGCTCCCAGACAGGCTGAATTTAGATGCACTAACGAATTGCTGTCTATGTATACAATGAAGGATGATGCAACCAGATAGGCCTTAAATTTCTCTTATGGCCCAGAACAGAGTCATGAACTCAAGTTTGAAGGAGCTATATTTCTGATCATTTTGCTTGGTTCTCTTAGTTACTTGCTTAGGCAATGACCCTTTCAGTTCCGGCCTTCACCTAGGAAAGCACTGCTCCTTAGCATTTTTTTTTTTTTTTGCTAAGATCCGTGTATAGGTTAAAGGGTAAACTGTAATCCGGATATTCCAGCATCGGTGGCTCAGTCAACTTCTCTTTCAGTAACTGGAATTCGGCATCTCTGTCAGCTGTCCAATCTACCGGGAGTCTGGCCTTCTGGCAGTCTTTAGGCTGCCCCTTTAGGAGCTCTTGCAGGGGACCCACTATCTGGAAAAATTTGAGGTGTATGATAGTAACTGGCAAATCCTAATAGACTTTTCACTTCCTTGACTCTGGTAAGAGCGGGTCAGTCTTACTGCAGCTATTTTGTTTGGGTCTGGCTGGACCCTAACAGCACTCACAATGTAGTCCCAATACTTCACTTGGGACTTCAGGAGGAAGTACTTGTAGGAGTTTACCTTCAACCCATATTATGCCAGGGTCTGGGTGCTGTTTGGACAACCAGATTCAAGGAGTACTAGAGGTAGCCAAAGTGGTATCATCGCCAACATTCAATGTGGACCACCAGGGCGGCAAGCCAGTTTCTTCAGCTGCATTCTCTGCTGAGGTTGCTTGTTGTGACACTATAAAAGAGGTTTCCAGGAGATCCACTTGTTGGTCATTACAAAGGCTGGCTACAGCATAATATTTTCCTTTCGTCACGACAGCACCCACGAGAGAGGGATCCGCCCCCTTCAGGACAGGAAACCTACAGATAAAAAAGGGGCAGTCCCCATCCCTCATCAGTTGGTTTCCTGTCCTGCATGGAGAGGAACCTACAGTACCTGGGTCCGGTGAGTCCGTGCGGTCTCCAAGGGAACGGCGGAGCTCTGGATCCGGAAGCACGGTCGGTGGAGCTCCCCTCGTGGACTCCGTCCTCCGGTGCACCTCGTCCTCTTTCTCCTGGTCCGGCTTTGCCTCCGGGTGATATGACGCCTGCAAGCAGGGTGTGCTTCTGCCAGACGTGTGCGCGGCGGGGGGGCCCTGCCGCGTCGAAGGTGCGCGCTTCCCTGCTGCAGTGACCCGGAAGTATTCAGGAGCACTTCCGGGGGAGCGGCCGGGAAGGTTCCTTGTGAAGCCCGTGGTCCCCTCCATCCTGGCCGGACGCTGACTATGCTGGTGAGTCTATTGCGGTCGGGCCGGAGCCTTCCCTGTCGTGTGCCTGCGTCTTCACAGCCGCACGGCGAAATGTCTGTGCGGGGTCGGTGTGTGGCTTCGGGCCGGGCTGTGTGGCTTCCTGATCGGGCTTTGGAGCTGGATTCTGCCGCATGGCCTGGGGCCCCTGTAGCCTCTGTGTTTGCCTGGCCCCCTGTGCCTCTGTGGACTCCTGGCCCCTGTGGCCTCCGTGGACTTCGGGGCCCTATGGCCTCTGTGGACTCCAGGCTTCTGGGCCTCTGTGGACTCCGGGCCCCTGTGGCCTCTGTGGACTCCTGGCTCCTGTGGCCTCCGGGCCCCTGGGCCTCTGTGGACTCCTGGCCCCTGTGGGCTCCTGGCTCCTGTGGGCTCTGTGACTTCGTAGGCCCTGTCGCCTCCTGGCCCCCTGGGGCGCCTGGCACCTGAGGCCTCTGGGGTCCTGACCCCTGTGGCCTCTGGGGCCTCCTGGTCCTTATGGGCTCCGGGCCCCTGTGCCTCTGTGTCTCCTGGCCCTTGTGGCCTGTGTGTTTTTCTGGCCCATGAGGCCTGTGTGTGTCCTCCCGGCCTCCTGGCCTCTGGGCCTCCTGGTCTCTGGGCCTCCGTGGCCTTTGGGGCCTCCTGGCCTTATGTGGCCTCTGGTCCTCCTGGCCTCTGTGGCCTCGGGCCCTCCTGGTGTCTGTGGCCTCTGTGTCCTCTGTCCTCAGGTCTCGCGCCCTCCTCCTGGCCTCTGGCCTTCCCGGTCTCTGAGCCTCCTAGCCTTTGCGCTTCCTAGGGATTGGATCTCTGGACCTCCTGGTCCCTGTGCCTCCGGGCCTCCGGACTTTCAGACCTCGGGCCTCTGTGTCTCTGGGCCTCGTGCTCCGGGCCTCGTGCTTCATGGCTTGTGCCTCGGTTCCTCTGTGCTGCCTGCCCTTGGTCCTCTGTGCCTCTGGGCCTTGGTCCTCTGTGTTGCCTGCCCTTGGGCCGCTGGGTCTCCTGGCCTGGGGCCGCTGTCCCTCCTGGCCTTTGGCCGCTGTACCCTCGGGCCTCTGCCTTCTGGCCTCGGGCCTCTGTGCCTTCTGGCCTCGGGCCTCTGTGCCCTTCTGGCCTCAGGCCTCTGTACCTTTTTGGCCTCGGGCCTTTGTACTTCTTGGCCTCGGGCCTTTGTGCCTCCTGCCTTCGGGCCTCTATGTGTACTGTCTCTGTGCCTTGGACTTCCTGGCCGCGTGCCTTGGTTGTCTCCTGGACTCGTGCCTCCTGTCTCGATGCCTCTGGCCTCTTGGCTTCCTGGTCTCTGTGGCTTCCGGGCCTCTGTGTGGCTTCCTGCCCTCTGTGTGGCTTCCTGCCCTCTGTGTGGCTTCCTGGCCTCTGTGCGGCTTCCGGGCCTCTGTGTGGCTTCCGGGCCTCTGTGTGGCTTCCTGGCCTGTGTGTGGCTTCTTGGCCTCTGTGTGGCTTCCTGGCCTGTGTGTGACTTCTTGGCCTCTGTGTGGCTTCCTGGCCTGTGTGTGTGGCTTCCTGGCCTGTGTGTGTGGCTTCCTGGCCTGTGTGTGTGGCTTCCTGGCCTGTGTGTGTGGCTTCCTGGCCTGTGTGTGTGGCTTCCTGGCCTGTGTGTGTGGCTTCCTGGCCTGTGTGTGTGGCTTCCTGGCCTGTGTGTGTGGCTTCCTGGCCTGTGTGTGTGGCTTCCGGCCCTCTGTGTGGCTTCCAGCCCTCTGTGTGGCTTCCGGGCCTCCTGGCCCCGGGTCTCTGTGCCTCCTGGCTCCGGCCTCTGGGCCTCTTAGCCTCTTGGCCTCTGCCTCTTGGCCTCTGTACCTCTTGGCCTTTGGGCCTCTTGGCTTCTTGGTCTCTGTGCCTTCTTGGCTCCTGTGCCTTCTTGCCCTCGGGGCCTCCTGGCCCCGTGCCTCTGTACCTCCTGGCTCCGGCCTCTTGGCCTGCTGTGCCTCTTGGCCTCTGTGCCTTTCTGGCCTCTGTCTTCTTGGCCTCTGTGTCTTCTTGGCCTCTGTGTCTTCTTGGCCTCTGTGCCTTCTTGGCCTCTGTGCTTTCCTGGCCTCTGTGCCTCCTGGCTTGGGCCTCCGGGCACTATGCCTCCTAGCTCCGGCTTCTATGCCTCTGTGCCTCTTGGCCTCTGTACCTCTTGGCCTTTGTCGTCTTGGCCCTTGTGCGTCTGGGCCTCTGGGCCTCTGTGCCTCTTGGCCTATGTGCCTCTAGGCCTCTGTACCTCTTGGCCCTTGTGCCTCGATGCCTCTTACCTCTTGGCCTCCGTGCCTTTGTGCCTCTTGGCCTCTGTGCCTCCTCGCCTCTCTGCCTCGGGGCCTCTGGACCTCTTGTCCTCCGTACCTCTGTGCCTCTTGGCCTCTTGCCCTCTGTGCCTCTTGGTCTCTGGGACTCTTGGCCTCTGGGCCTCTTGGGCTCTGTGCCTCTGGGGCTTTGTGCCTCTTGGGCTCTGTGCCCTTTGGGCTCTGTGCCTCTTGGGCTCTGTGCCTCTTGGGCTCTGTGCTTCCTGGGCCCTGTGCTTCTGGGCCTCTGGGCCTCTTGGCCTCTGTGCCTCGGGACCTCCTGGTCGTGTGGGCTTGTGTTCTCATCCTGCGTTTCTGGGACTTGCGCTTTTGTGCTTGCTCCTTGCGGCGCTCCTGCCTTGCACCTCTGCCGCCTTGCGCCTGCCTGGCCTGGCGCCTCGGGCTTCCTGCTTCTCCTATGAGTCTCTTCTCCTCGTCCGGTACGGTGCTGTACCTGTTCCTCTGTCTCTTGGTCGCCCTTGCCTCTCCTGGGCGTGTTCGCGCCTGTCCGGCCCTGTCCGTTGGTCCTTCCTTCCTTGGGGTGTTCCGGTTTGGGTTGTTCTCCTGCAGCGCGGGGTGTCTTTGGGTTCTTTCCCGCGCGGGGTGTTTTCTCCATTCCTTTCGGTTCCGGGGTCTCTGTCCTTGCCTATGTCGATAGGTCGGCCCCTTGGCGGGGCGGTTTGGTCTTTGGTCTTTGTTCTTTGTTCTTGTCTTTCAGGATTCCGGCTGTGGTCCTCGCGTGGCGTGCCGTCCCTTGTCCCGATGGCTATGGAATGCTGTTTCCCTATCGTCTGTGATGAAGCGAGTTCCTCTGACCTCCTCGGTGTCGGATTCGTCTCCTGGGCGGTAACCTCCCCGTTGGGTGGCTGTGACCAGTGTCTCCATCGATGGTATTGTACGGCTGCGTCCTGGTCCTCTCCGTCCGCCTTTCCGGGCTCTGCCGCCTGGCCTTTGTTCTTCCTCTGTCTTCCGTTGGAGGCTTGGCCCTTCGCGCAGTTTTTTCCCACCCTCTGAGTGTATTCTCTCTAAGTCTCTCGTGGGTGCTGTCGTGACGAAAGGAAAAGACTATATTACTTACCGGTAATGGGATTTTCCTGAGTCCACGACAGCACCCTTTACACCCCTGCCCTTTCTTGTTTGTTTTTTTCACCATTTGGTGTCCTGGGATTTGTCTATTTTGTATATTCATTCATTGGCGGTTCCTCTCCCGGTTCTCTGCAACCAACTGATGAGGGAGGGGGACTGCCCCTTTTTTATCTGTAGGTTTCCTGTCCTGAAGGGGGCGGATCCCTCTCTCGTGGGTGCTGTCGTGGACTCAGGAAAATCCCATTACCGGTAAGTAATATAGTCTTTCTTCAGGTCCACTGGTTGGTCCACTGGATTGATCAGATGAAAGGCAACCTGTCCTCTGAACACTGTAACTAGGCTTATTGCGGGTAAGACAGGTAGTTTATCTTTCATCACAAGAGGCTACACAAGGGACTGGTAGTCTTTTCCCCGCACTCTCATTCAGGCTTTTTTATCTTTCTTTTAACAGACATGCTAGGGACATGATTTTGTAGCACTTACAATTATACAAGGAGCGGATATGTGTAGCACCTAGGGGGCAAGGGATTTGTTTGGTTGTTACCTTGTACTTGTCGCCGGGCCGGTGATGTCTCAGGTCTCTGGGATATCGCGGGTGCATGAGAGGACACACACAAGCTAGGGACCCCAACGTAGAGAAATACTTTGGCGTAGTGTTGGGGCTCTATTGCATTGATCAATTCAGTAGCTAAATTTCTCTTGATTCATATGTTCATGGCAGTAATGCAGATTCCATTTTTCACATTTTCACTCTTCATATAGCTATTGGATTTTTCAAGTCAGTATTCACACAGCAGTTTCTGCTATTCCATGTAATCCCCTTACATAGTCACTGGTGTGCATACCTTATCTCCCCATAGTGATGTTTTTTTAGGTTTTTTGCACCCAGTTCAGACTTAGAATGGTGTTCCAAACGTTATTCGTTATCGTCGTTATTGTTGGCAATAACAAGGATGACACCGGGGCTGCGGTTCAAAGTTCTTTTTACTCACAGTTCGTAAGATGCCCCTGTGGTGCCTTTTTCCGCCGCAATGGGCTCCAGCCGGTCCCAGGTACATCAAGCAATTACCGGTGTCTGTGGAGTGTGAAACCTTCCTCCTCTGCACTTACTTGTAGATCTATGTGGCTTGAAGCAACTTGCGGACATTGGTGTTCTTGTAAATTGTCCCGTCCCATATACAGGTCGCACGGATCCTCTCCTTGGGGCCTGGCTACAATCACGACCCCGGATCCTATGTGTCACTGTGCTCTGGGAAAATGGGTGGTGAGCGATGGGACTTGAAATCCCCATCCTCTAAAGATTCTGGTAGTCCAACGTGGAGTATGTCCTACCCCAGGGCTCTGCACCCTGACTGTGCTGGCATTGTGGGAACGGTTAGGCTCGACCTCAGCTACCCTGTTCTCCTGTCTCACTAGCTCCATCAGTTGCCTCTCACCCTTTTCCAGTCTACCCGGTTCTAGCAGGAGAAGCTCTCAAGCAATATATCCAGCGAGTGTGTTATTTGGAGTCTCAGACTAATCTAAGGCTGCTTTCACACTAAGTTTTTTTAACATCCATCATGAACGTTTTTTTAATGCAAAAGCGGTTCCAGTGCAAATGCATTTTCATTTCAATGCATTTGCAATGGACTCGCGTCAACATGCGTTCACCTGCGTTTGTGTGCGTTATAGTGAGGATCCAGCGAGTTGCAGTTTTTTAACATTTTTCAAAAACGCTGCTTGTAGCGTTTTTGAGCTGCGTCCAAATACTGCAAATTGCTGGATCCTGACTATACTGCATGCAAACGCATGTGAACGCTGGCATGCTGATAGACTGGATCCTGCTTTCTCTACTGAGCATGCCCAGAAACCAGCCTGGGTGATCAGTCCCTCTCTCCCCCTCCCTCTTTGTCTCTCCCCACCTCCCTCTCTCCCCTCCCTCTCCTCTCTCTCCCCCGCCTGAGAGCTGCAGACACTCGTAACCAAGATAAATATCGGGTAACCAAGGAAAGTGCTTCTCTTAGTCACCCGATGTTTACGTTGGTTACGTGTGCAGGGAGCCCGGCTCCTAGCATCTGCAGACGCTCGTAACAAAGATATATATCGGGTATCCAAGCAAGTTACCCGATGTTTACCTTGGTTACGAGCCGGCTCCCAGTCTATCACGTTCAGTTCCACTGACTCCCGATCACATGACTCCAATGCCCGCCCATAAACCTAAAGTGACAGGATCCTGCAAAATAACACATGCGTTTGCATGCGTTTTCTTGCTGTAAAAGCAGGATCCGCATTTGCAGCAAAAAAACGTTCATGACGCATGTTAAAAAAACGTAGTGTGAAAGCAGCCTAAAATGAAACTTTGTGTGTTCCTACTCCCTCAGTCAGCCCTCACTTTCTTGATGACTCGTAGTGACTGTTGCCCTGCTACCTGGGAATTTCCCAGCCTGGCTTCCTGAGTTGTGAAACTGGCTGACTCACTGACTGGATGGGGTGTAAGTGAAAAAACACCAGTGACTAACCTCCTCTTTCCAGGAATGAGTACTACATCTTAAAAGAGATGCAGTATCCAGTGGCGACTGAAGCCTCAGGGGCGCCACACAGTGACATGACAAGAATCTGCATAACTAATTATATGCTAAATAGTTGCAATTCAAATTTATGTATGAGATAGCCGAGATGATTGTCTATAAAATGAAGGTAGTCACATGTTCAAAGCTGTAGTGGATGCTGAGATGTGGAGCCTGAAAATTAAAAGTTCAAAACATTGTTACCCTTTTCCTTGTCTGTGTATATCCACCAGTTCCCATTTCAGGGCACTGTGTCCCACAAGATTGGGGAACAGAAAAAAGCTGTGGAGATAAAAGCACAGATAGGGTATTACCCCGATATGTGCGGGGTGAGGAGGGGGGGAGTAATCTTACTCACCAGATGCAGTTGTGACAGTCACAACTACTTTACTCGCGTGTACAACTAGATCAAGGCTGCAGCCACCCAAACGGCAGATAACAGAGAGGGATAGAGAGGGGTGGTTTGATGCCGCGCCAAATGATCACTGTTCAAATGTCAGATTAACGTGTCTTTATTGTTGGCATAGGTCTACGCGTTTCAGGAGCTCAGCTCCCTTCCTCAGGACCGTCAAGCACCAAAGAAACATCAAAGATTGATTTGATGTTTCTTTGGTGCTTGACGGTCCTGAGGAAGGGAGCTGAGCTCCTGAAACGCGTAGACCTATGCCAACAATAAAGACACGTTAATCTGACATTTGAACAGTGATCATTTGGCGCGGCATTAAACCACCCCTCTCTATCCCTCTCTGTTACAAGATTAGGGAAAGATAATCATGGCTGTTAAGGTGCCTTCACACTTTAGCGATGCAGCAGCGATCCGACCAGCGATCTGACCTGGTCAGGATCGCTGCTGCATCGCTACATGGTCGCTGGTGAGCTGTCAAACAGGCAGATCTCACCAGCGACCAGTGACCAGCCCCCAGCCAGCAGCGACGTGCAAGCGACGCTGCGCTTGCACGGAGCCGGCATCTGGAAGCTGCGGACACTGGTAACTAAGGTAAACATCGGGTATGGTTACCCGATGTTTACATTAGTTACCAGCGCACACCGCTTAGCTTTGCTCTCCTAGCTACAGTACACATCGGGTTAATTAACCCGATGTGTAATGCAGCTACATGTGCAGAGAGCAGGGAGCTGCGCACACTGCTTAGCGCTGGCTCCTTGCTCTCCTAGCTACAGTACACATCGGGTTAATTAACCCGATGTGTACAGCAGCTACATGTGCAGAGAGCCGGAGCCAGCAGCACAGGCAGCGTGAGAGCTGCGGAGGCTGGTAACTAAGGTAAATATCGGGTAATCACCTTGGTTACCCGATGTTTATCTTGGTTACAGCTTACCGCAGCTGCCAGACACTGGCTCCTGCTCCCTGCTCGCTTCATTTGTCGCTCTCTCGCTGTCACACACAGCGATCTGTGTGTCACAGTGGGAGAGCGCCTTTGAAGAAAACGAACCAGGGCTGTGTGTAACGAGCAGCGATCTCGCAGCAGGGGCCAGATCGGTGCTCAGTGTCACACACAGCGAGATCGCTAATGAGGTCACTGCTGCGTCACAAAAAGCGTGACTCAGCAGCGATCTCGGCAGCGAGCTCGCTGTGTGTGAAGCACCCCTTACCTCATTGTTTGCTGGTTCAATTGTACTCCAGATAACACAGACTAGTACATTGCAGGGGGCTGATGCAATCCACAATCAGCAAGCATTATACAAGTTAGCATACAAAAAGAGCACCATACCTTCCCACATAAAACAGTAGCCCATGTCCCTTGAGTCACCAAAGGAACAATACAGCTGGTATAAATTAAGAATAGTTCACTTATTGACAAAAAAGTGCCACAAATTATATCTCCAAGGCTATGTGCGCACAGTGCGTTTTTCGCGGCGTTTTTGCGCGTTTTTCGGGTGCGTTTTTGGCCTCAAAACTGCAGGACTTTGCTTCCCCAGCAAAGTCTATGAGTTTTCATTTTTGCTGTCCGCACACATCTGTTTTTTTTAACTGCGTTTTTGACTTAAAAAAAAATGGACATGTCAGTTCTTTCCTGCGTTTTTCTGCGTTTTCCCCCCATGCAATGCATTGGAAAAACGCAGCAAAACGCAGAGATCAAAAACGTTTTTTCGACGCAGGTGCGTTTTTGTGCGTTTTTAGCGGCCAAAAACGCAGCGTCAAAAAGACGCAGTGTGCGAACCTAGCCCAACACATACATTAAAATAAAGTTAAGGTAGGCAATGTGTTTAAACCCAAACAACAAGGGGACACAATCCGAAAGTTGGGGGTGGAAGTGATGTCACAAAGTATTATCTTAAAAGAATAGTAGATGCTTGGAACAAACTTCAGCAATTGTGATTGGAAAATCAACAGAAAGTGAATTTAAAGATGACCTTTTTTCTGCTGTCCGCTTTCTATGTTTCTGGGTTCTTTTATATGATAAGTTTATTGGACGTTTTTCAGAATCTACATTTGAAAACAGTTAAATGAAACCCAGATGGTTGAGAATTGTAGCCTTCATTTACTGGATTAGAGTCTTGGTATATTGCATATGAATATAACAGATCTGAAGAAAGTGCTTTACTATCTGCATCACTGTTCATGTGTTATTCTTTGCTTCACAAACTTATAAAAGTAGCCATTTTCTTTTTATATTTCATTAGCTGCAGTAGGATTGACAGTGCATTAAACTGGGTTAACGCCTTAGCACATAATCACAGAGCTCTCAATCATCCTTGATTCAGCGGGACTGTCCCGATTTGGGGGCTCAGTCTCATGTCCCGAGAATCAGGGCTTTGTCCCATCTTACTCTCACCTCTCCTCACTCTGTAGCTGCTCCTCAGGGGTGGGGCTGATGTCTCTCTGAAGGCAGATCAATTAAATAAACAATTCTCTTCTCTGGTTTGGTTTTGGTGCTTTTTTTCCTCTAGCAGTTTCTATGTGGAGCCTAGAAAAAATAACGCTTGTAAAAAAGGCAATTACTTTTTTAAATGTAGAATCAAAGTTTTCCCTGCCGCCCATGACAGCACCACATGAGAGATAGGTTCCGCCCACATCAGGACAGGAAACCCACTGATAAAAAGGCGGTACCTCTCCTCCACATCAGTTTTGGTTTCCTGTCCTGGTATGGACAACCCATTGATGTCCCAGGTCCGGCCCGGTGTGGAAGCCTGGTACTTACCTGAAGCCGGTGCTCGGGCCTGGATGCACCCCCCCTCGGTCTCAGACCTCTGCGGCGGTGAGGCGCAGGCCTGGAGCGGGAGCTCAGCCCGGCGTCGCTCCGGGGATGTGCGCACTCACGGCGGCCGCCGGAAGGCTTGTCCCTGCTGTGCTGCACGCCGGGGTGAAGCTGGACGCTCCGACCGGAAGTGACGCGATTCCAGGATGCCGTGCGCCCTGCGACCAGGAAGTGACTGGTGTGCGCATGCGCACTCGGATCCAAGATGGCGGCGCCCATCTAAAGAGATATATCTGGCCGGCGCTTGGGACTGGTGAGTTTTTTCTCCTCCATTATGGCAGGAGATTCCCCCCGCAGCAAGGAGCAGCGCAAGGAGTCGCCCCAGCGTGGCTCGGACCGCGGCTCTGCGGATCGTTCCCGGAAGGCTGTGTCGAGCCCGGGCAGCGTTCGGTCGGTGGGTCCCAGGAGATCCAAGGGGAATCCGCCTCCTGATCCGGTATTGCCTGGAGTCGTGGGGGTGAGTGGACTTCGTGGTCTTCGTGTTTCTAAGTCCCCGTTTCCGTGTCCCCTCTCTTGTTAGGTACCGAAAAAGAGTGCCTCCAAGCAGCGTCACAAGGAATGTGCCATATGCCAATCCTCCCTGTCTTCGGATTACACCAAGGCCCTATGTGCAGACTGTATCCAACAGACCCTGCTCAAAGAGGGGCCGGGGTTCTCCTCTGAATTGCGCTCCATTATCAGGGCGGAAGTACAGGAGTCCCTTAAATCCCTTAAGGGGGGCAGGAGGCGCAAGAAGTCCCGTCATCATAAGCAGTCTACTCCCGATACCTCGGCGGGTTCGGCCCGGGGCTCTCGGTCGTCGGGATCCTCGGGATCTTCCCCCTCCGATTCTGGCTCCTCTTCCGATGAGGGTGGTCGTCCTTGTTTCCCTACAGCAGACGTGGGACCTTTGGTGAAGGCTGTACGTTCGACCATGGGCATAGTGGACTCCAGGGGGCCCGAATCTACCCAGGATGTCATGTTTGGGGGCTTGGATTCCAGGAAGCGTAAGGGGTTTCCCATTCCCCAGAAGGTTCAAGGTCTCATTACTGACCAGTGGAAAAAGATGGACAAAAGGTTGAATCTTAGCTCTTCCCTAAAACGGAAGTACCCTGTGGATGAGGAGGCGTCTACCTCTTGGGATAGAACCCCAAAAATTGATGTCGCTATTGCCAAGGCGTCTCGTTCCACTACCTTGCCGTTTGAGGACTTGGGGTCCCTTAAGGATCAGCTGGATAGGAAGGCTGATGGTTTTCTGAGAGGTACATGGGAGTCTGCGGCAGGTGGCTTGCGCCCGGCCGTGACCGGCGCCTGTGTTGCCCGGTCTTTGATGGTGTGGCTTCAGCAGTTGGAAGACCAGTTGCGTAATGACGCTCCTAGGAAGGATATCTCGTCCTTGCCCTTAATACAGGGTGCTGCTGCCTTTCTGGCTGATGCCTCGGTTGATTCTTTAAGACTGTTCGCCAGGTCGGCGGCGCTGTCCAATTCAGCGCGTCGGGCCCTCTGGCTGAAGACTTGGAAGGGTGATGTCCAATCCAAGGGACGGCTTTGCAGCATGCCTTGTGAGGGTGCCTATCTTTTTGGCTCTAGCCTGGACGACCTCCTCACTAAAGCATCCGATAGGGTTTCCAGTTTTTCCGGTGGCGCCCTCTCGCAGCCGGCCCTTTCGGAGACGTCAGTTTTTTGCAAAGAAGTCTCAAAAACCGCATGATCAGTGGAAGGACCGTAGAAAGAACAACTCGGGTTTTCTCTTCGGCAAGCACTCCGATAATAAGCCCAAGTCCTCTCAATGACGCCTATCATCAGGTAGGGGGTCGGTTGTCCCTCTTCCTCCATGCATGGCGGGCAATCTCCTCCAACAGGTGGCTCCTTCAGATTGTGGAGGAGGGGTTGAAATTGGACTTCCGTTCGCCCCCTCGGGGGTCTCTCATACTAACGTCCTTGCGGTCCCCAGAGAGGCAGATGGCCTTGGAAGTAGAAGTGCTCACTCTTCTCTCAAGGAAAGTCGTTCAGGAGGTCCCCATAGGTCAAGAAGGGGAGGGGTTTTACTCCACTCTGTTTCTGGTTCGGAAGCCGGACTCCACCTTCCGCACCATCTTCAACCTGAGAAGCTTAAATTTGCATCTGGAACAGCGAGCCTTCAAAATGGAGACCATGAAGTCGACTGTCAGACTGTTGTATCCAGGGTGTTTCATGGCGGTCCTCGACTTGAAGGACGCCTATTATCACATCCCTATTTTTCCGGCTCACCGGCGGTTCCTCAGATTCGCACTACACGTCTCCGGGAGGCTGCGACACTTCCAATTCGCAGCGCTGCCATTCGGGCTTTCCATGGCCCCACGGATCTTCACCAAAGTCCTCGCGGAGGTCATGGCTCATGTCAGGGAACAGGACATATTGATCGTTCCGTATCTGGACGACCTCCTGATAGTGGGTCAGTCGGAGTCTCTCTGTGCGACTCACGTGACCAAGGTCATCACCATCCTGGAAGGACTGGGGTGGGTGGTGAATCGACAGAAGTCCAGACTCCAGCCTCTCCAGTGTCAAGTCTTCCTGGGTCTCGTCTTGGACTCCACCAGCCAGTTGTGCCACCTGCCAGAGGACAAGGTCGCCAGGATCTTGTCCTTTCTCTCTTCCGTGAAAAGTTGCCCTCGCATGTCCTTGCGACAAGCTATGTCGCTGGTCGGGGCTCTTACCTCTTGCATCCCAGGAGTGTGGTGGGCCCAACTGCGTTCCAGAATCCTCCAGATGGAGGTCCTTCGGTTTCAGAGACTGTTAGGAGGCTGTTTGGAGAAGCTTTTGACCCTGTCTGCGGCCACTTTGCACTCCCTGGGTTGGTGGCAGGACCCCTCTCACCTCCGGATGGGGGTTCCTTGGCTTTCCCCGGTCACGGACACAATAGTCACGGATGCCAGCCATTGAGGGTGGGGTGCCCATCTACGCCACCTGGTGCTTCAGGGTCCCTGGGACGCTCAGTTGGTCAGACAGTCCTCCAACTTCAGGGAGCTCATGGCGGTTCTCAAGGCGCTAGAGGGGTTCCTCCCCTTCTTGGAAGGTCGCCATGTTCGGATCCTTTCGGACAACAGGGTGACGGTAGCGTACATCAACCATCAGGGCGGCACCAGATCCCCTTCTCTTCTGGCTCTGACTTTGCACATCTTCCAGCTGGCCGAACAACATCTCTCCTCCTTGACAGCTCTTCATATCAAGGGGACGGACAACGAGGAGGCAGACTTCCTCAGCCGGCACTGTCTCCGTCAGGGGGAGTGGTCCTGGGACCCGGAGGTCTTTCACAAGATCACGCTTCTATGGGGTGTCCCTGTTCTGGACCTGTTCGCTACCCGGGCAAATCGGAAAGTGGACAGGTTCTGCTCTCTCAACCCCCGAGACGATCCTGTTGCCCTCGATGCCTTCCAGATGTCTTGGTCTCAGGGCCTCCTGTACGCATTTCCTCCCCTGATCCTGTTGCCTTCGGTTCTCCGGAAAATCCGGACCGACAGGGCAGAGATTATTCTCATCGCCCCCTTCTGGCCAAAACGGGCGTGGTTTTACTGGCTGCGGACACTATCTCTGGGGGATCCTTGGGTTCTCCCGGACGCCCCTCATCTCCTGTCCCAGGGCCCAGTCCGTCACCCCCCCGACCCGGCTCTCCATTTGACGGCTTGGCGTTTGAGCGGCGGCTGCTAGCTCGACGTGGGTTTTCCTCTTGCTTAATCGATACTCTTCTTCGCAGTAGGAAAGCGGTCACCACAGCCATTTACGGTAGGGTCTGGAAGCGCTTTCTCCTTCAGTCGGGGGCTCGGGCGGAGGGCCCCCCTCCTATCCCGGCTATTCTGGAATTCCTCCAGAAGGGGTTGGAATTGGGGCTCTCCACCAGTACGCTCAAGGTGCAGGTATCAGCCTTAGGGGCTCTGTTTCATTGTAGTCTGGCGCAGAATGAATGGGTTTGCCGGTTCATTAAATCTAAGTCCAAGTCTGTACCTGTTGGGGCTCCCAGGGTTCCCCCTTGGGACCTTAATTTAGTGTTGGATGCCCTCACGGGGCCTCCGTTTGAGCCCTTAGGGGAAGTCCCTCTCAAACTGCTGTCCCTTAAGGTTTTCCTCCTCGTCGCGCTCACCTCGGCCAGGCGGGTGGGGGATCTCCAAGCCTTGTCTGTGGTTCACCCTTATACCCAGATTCTGGATGATAGGGTAGTGTTGCGGACTGATCCTTTCTACTTGCCCAAGGTTTCTACCCCTTTTCATAGGTCCCAAGAGATCGTGCTCCCTTCCCTCTGTGACCCCCCTCGGAACGAGACGGAGGCTCGGTTACACACGTTGGATGTCCGGAGGGCCTTAGTCACGTACCTAGATAGGACTAGGGAATGGAGGAAGTCTCAGGTCCTGTTTGTCACTTTTCAGGGGCAGTCCAAGGGGCGTGGGGCTTCTAAAGCTACCTTGGCCAGATGGGTCAGGGATGCCATCGGTTTGGCGTACTCGGCTAAAGGCGCCACTCCTCCTCCGGGCATCAGGGCACATTCCACTAGAGCAGTGTCTACGTCTTGGGCGGAGAGGGCGGATGCCTCTCTTGACCAGATCTGTCGGGCGGCTACTTGGTCGTCTCCTGGGACTTTCTTTCGGCACTATAGGCTGGACTTGTCCTCCACAACTGACCTTTCCTTTGGGAGACGGGTCTTACAAGCGGTGGTCCCTCCCTAAGGTGGTTGGTCTATATAAATCTCTCATGTGGTGCTGTCATGGGCGGCAGGGAAAAATCTTCATTACTCACCGGTAATGGGATTTTCAATAGCCCATGACAGCACCCTTAGTTCCCCCCCTTTTCACTGGTTGTGGGCACCCTTCGGGGAGTGTTAGAGTTATTGGTGGTTTCCTTGGGTGGTGGTGTGATTAATCTGTTTATTGTGTTTTGTTGGTCCTCTCTGGCTCTGAAAACCTACTGATGTGGAGGAGAGGTACCACCTTTTTATCAGTGGGTTTCCTGTCCTGATGTGGGCGGAACCTATCTCTCATGTGGTGCTGTCATGGGCTATTGAAAATCCCATTACCGGTGAGTAATGAAGATTTTTTCTGTGCTATAAAAAAAAACACTTCACATCTACACCAAAAATGGATGAATCAAGGGGAAAAAGGCATAAATATGTAGTAAAAATGCAATAATCATAAGAGGTTATTATTGTATACTTTGGTGTAGACAGTTGCAGACAACAAAAAAACACAGTATTATGCAATGTGTGAACATGGCCTTACATAAAAAATATATATAACCTTCATACAGTGAAGGTTATATAAAAACTAGAAGGTGGCCCGATTGTAACGCATCGGGTATTCTAGAATTTATTGTGTAGTTAATGTATGATTATTGAGATATATATATAGATGTTGTTGTGTGTAGTTGCCAAGTGTTTGTTTAGGGCGCTGTAAATGTTCTGGGTGTTGTCTGGGTGTGGGGGTGTGTGAGAGCGGTGTTGTTTGTGTGTTGCGTTGTGTGTGTTGCGTTGTGTGTGTTGCGCTGTTTGTCTGCAGCGTTGTGTGTGTGTGGTGCTGTGTGTGTTGCGCGGTTTGTGTTGGTGTGTGTGTGTGTGTGTTTTGGGGGGAGGTATGTTTTGTGCAGTGTGTGTGTGTTGGAGGAGTAGTCCTGGGGGGAGAGGAGAATAATAGGAGGAATAGTCCTGGGGAGATAGGAGTATAATAGGAGGAGTAGTCCTGGGGGGAGAGGAGTATAATAGGAGGAGTAGTAGTCCTGGGGCAAGAGAGGAGGATAATAGGAGGAGCAGTCCTGGGGAGAGAGGAGTATAATATAAGCAGTAGTCCTGGGGGGAGAGGATGATAATAGGAGAAGTAGTCCTGGGGAGTTAGGAGTATAATAGGAGTAGTAGTCCTGGTGGGAGAGGAGGATAATAGGAGGAGTAGTCCTGGGGATAGAGGAGTATAATAGTAGGAGTAGTCCTGGGGGGAAGGAGTCTAATAGGAGGAGTAGTCCTGGGGGGAAGAGTCTAATAGGAGGAGTAGTCCTGGGGGGAGGTGTCTAATAGCTGGAGTAGTCCTGGGGGGAGGTGTCTAATAGGCGGAGTAGTCCTGGGGGGAGGTGTATATGTGCCCAATGTGTGCGGGGGGCGTGGCCGAGCGGAAAAGTGCACGGGGGCGTGGCTGAGCGGGCAAAGTGTGCGGGGGTGTGGCCAAGAGGGCAAAGTGTGCGGGGGGGAGAGCGGGCAAAGTGCGGCGGGCGTGGCCGAGCAGGCACAGTGTGTGGGGGGCGTGGCTGAGCGGGCACAGTGTGCGGGGGCGTGGCCGAGCGGGCACATTGTGCGGGGGCGTAGCCGAGCCGAGTGGGCACAGTGTGCAGGGGGTGAGGCCGAGCAGGCAAATTGTACAGGGGGGAGGCCGAGCAGCCAATGCGTGAGGGGGCGGGACCAGGCCGAGCGGCCAATGCGTGCAGGGGGTGGGGCTGGACCGAGCCGAGCAGCCAATGCGACGGTTGTCACTGTAATGACGTCATTTTGGTGCAAGACAGACAGACAGACAGAATTAGGCAATTATATACAGTATATAGATAAGAAAGGTCTGACTGGAATGCTACAACTATGAGCGAATTAACAAAAAATAAATCCACAAGACCCAACTAGAGATAAGCATGATGCTCAGATGATATTGTGTCAGTCCTCGGATATTAAAAGCTGAGCTGGGGATGCTGGAAGTTATGAGATTCACTGGCCTCCCTTCCAGCCCCCTGCTACCATTGACCAAGACACTGGACCGGAGTCCCCTTATTGATCCTCTCATCTGTAGTCCCAACCATCGTGAACGCAGTGGGACACTCCCAGATTTAGGTCTACACCCTGTAGTCTCTGGTGTCTGCTGAATGTTGCTCATTGCCACCGCAAGGGTAGAAAGAAATAGCAAATGGGTGTGGCTAGGGGTGTGTTCAAACTTTGTCTCTCTTTTCTTTCAAAGTTGGGAAGTATGCAATCATGCACATGTATGTGAGTGGGGGGTTAATATGTGTGGACCTGAGCTTTCTCCACATGCTGTAGATGCCAACTATTTTACATATCCGGTATCTGTGTCTCACAGCAGTGTTAAAGGGGGGGCATCAGGTGCCATGGTAGTTGCACCAGAGTCTGCTGTTAGGCTGCAGCTCTGAGTGTTGACTCAGCACCACAATTGCCTCTTTAGTGCAGGGGGACGTTTGCTGGGACTTGGAGTGCGAGGCACTTACTTTCAGGCCGGAAGCCAGGGCTGGTTCTCTCTTCAGGACTTCTTCCCAGCTGCTGGTTGCAGCAGGTCCTCATATCCTCAGACACCACACAAGGAAACTATTCTCCTTAAACATCGTTACTTTACTGGGTATGGTTTCAAGTAGTTTCACATCACGCCAGTGGTGGGCACATCTCTTCTCCATTAATACAGTTATACAGTCTGTTATCCAATCCGTCAGACATATAGTCCAGTTCTACATTGAGGTTGCCACTAGCAACCGGAGTCACTCTCAATTTTCCAGCCAGCCACTCGGGCTTACGAGCCCCTCATCCCCTCTCTCATCTTCATTCTGTGGGGCAGACTCAAATAGTCCTCTGAATATCCCGTAAGCTAGGATGGGCCTCTTCAGGTACAGCACTGCTCTGCCCAGTTTGTCAGAACCTACTCCCATCATTGGCGCTCACTGACCTTCCACTGATAAAGGGGGTTCTTTGGGTATCTGTCAGGTGGGTGACCACCATCCAGGCCATCTGGACTTCACCCGCTTGGGACATGGGTAGCACAGTCCTCTCTCACTAGGACCCCACATGTCCGGCACTGGGATTCAACCCAGAGGGTTAGTCTAATTAAATCTGTTGGGGATATGCATGTATCACTCTTCTCGGGGACTCTCCTGTCATTTCCTGTGTCCCTCTCCTTTTTGTTAGCTCGACTCCTCCCTGTCATTAACTCTCTCTAGCCCTGTGTACCAGGAGATGGAGCTAACTCAATGTGGCCACCTAGTGTCCATACACATGTTACATCAATATCATAATGTCACAGTATGTAACACATACACCACATTTTATGCATGACGGATTTGCAGGTCTTCAGTGGCACCCAGAACTGAGCTTCAATTTCTATGGTTAACCAGTTAATCACCGTTGTTTATTCTTGACAGGGGTGTCTAAATGGAACACATACTGGGGCTCGCATACACTGTCTCCCATTGGCTCCCCTTGATGTGATCACGGTCACCGATGAGTATCCATAGCAACCGAGGTCCTACTTAAAACACTTGCCATCTTGGTACGCCAGTGAAGTTCAGCCATAGACTGATCTCCACAGGAGACCAAGGTTTACTTGGTCTCCTATAGTTATGCAGTATATAGTATAAGTGATGGAAAGATTGCAGGTTCACATTCCATATGTTTAAAGGCCCCGTCACACTAAGCAACATCGCTAGCAACATCGCTGCTAACGAACAACTTTTGTGACGTTGCTAGCGATGTTGCTGTGTGTGACATCCAGCAATAACCTGGCCCCTGCTGTGAGGTCGTTGGTTGTTGCTGAATGTCCTGGGCCATTTTTTAGTTGTTGCTGTCCTGCTGTGAAGCACAGATCGCTGTGTTTGACAGCGAGACAGCAACAACTAAATGTGCAGGCAGCAGGAGCCGGCTTCTGCGGAGGCTGGTAACCAATGTAAACATCGGGTAACCAAGAAACCCTGTCCTTGGTTACCCGATATTTACCTTTGATACCAGCCTCCCCCGCTCTCACTGTCAGTGCCGGCTCCTGCTCTGTGCACATGTAGCTGCAGGACACATCGGGTTAATTAACCCGATGTGTGCTGTAGCTAGGAGAGAAGGGAGCCAGCGCTCAGTGTGCGCTGCTCCCTGCTCTGTGCACATTTAGCTGCAGCACACATCGGGTTAATTAACCCCATGTGTGCTGTAGCTAGGAGAGAAGGGAGCCAGCGCTCAGTGTGCGCTGCTCCCTGCTCTGTGCACATTTAGCTGCAGGACACATGGGGTTAATTAACCCCATGTGTGCTGTACTAGGAGAGCAGGGAGCAGCGCTAAGCAGTGTGCGCTGCTCCCTGCTCTGTGCACATGTAGCTGCGTGAGCTGGTAACCAAGGTAAATATCGGGTTGGTTTCCCGATATTTACCTTAGTTACCAAGCACAGCATCTTCCGCGCAGCGCTGGGGGCTGGTCACTGGTTGCTGGTGAGCTCACCAGCAACTCGTGTAGCCACGCTCCAGCGATCCCTGCCAGGTCAGGTTACTGGTGGGATCGCTGGAGCGTCGCAGTGTGACATCTCACCAGCAACCTCCTAGCAACTTACCAGCGATCCCTATCGTTGTTGGGATCGCTGGTAAGTTGCTTAGTGTGACTGGACCTTAAGTCTTTTGTGTGTTTTGTGTGCAAATATTGAGTTCTACAGTCAAGATAGTGGGCAGAAGCTGGACTATCCTATTCTAAACATAAATAAATAAGATTAGGGTAGGATTGAATGTGGGAAAAACATCTTACAGACCTGTATATACACCATTGAGATACCAATAAAATCAGGATCATCTCAATGTAAGGTATTTCAAGCATATACACTACAGTTCAAAAGTTTAGGGTCACTTAGATATTTCCTTATTTTTGAAAGAAAAGCACATTTTTTTCAATGAAGCTAACATTAAATTTAACAGAAATACACTCTATACATTGTTAATGTGGTAAATGACTATTCTAGCTGCAAATATCTGGTTTTTAATGCAATATCTACATAGGTGTATAGAGGCCCATTTCCAACAACCACCACTACAGTGTTCTAATGGTACATTGTGTTTGCTAAGTGTGTTAGAAGGCTAATGGATGTTTAGAAATCCCTTGAAAACTTGTGTAAGTATGTTAACACAGCTGAAAACAGTTTTGCTGATTAGAGAAGCTATAAAACTGACCTTCCTTTGAGCTAGTTGAGAATCTGGAGCATTACATTTGTTGGTTCCATTAAACTCTCAAATTGTCCAGAAAAAGAGAACTTTCACGTGAAACTTGACAGTCTAGTCTTGTTCTTAGAAATTAAGGATATTCCATGCGAGAAATTGCCAAGAAACTGAAGATTTCCTACAATGGTGTGTACTAATATCCCTTCAGAGGAGAGCATAATTAGGCTCTAACCAGAGTAGAAAGAGACATGAGAGGCCCCACTGCACAACTGAGCAACAAGTCAAGTACATTAGAGTCTCTAGTTTGAGAAATCGACGCCTCACAGGTCCTCAACTGGCAGCTCCATTAAATAGTACCCGCAAAATGCCAGTGTCAACGTCTACAGTGAAGAGGCGATTTTAGGATGTACAGGATGTAGGATGATTTAAAATGTACAGTCCCTGACAAAAGTTCTGTCGCTTATCCATGTTATGTAAATAAAAGCTTATAACCTGATTTTAAATTCATCCATTGGTTCCATAAATTACTCTTTTGAAAGCTGAAACCCTACCAAATTTGGTTTAGGTTATGAAGACAAAGTTAATGCAAAGCTGAAATATTGATCATTTAATGAACACAGAAAGGTCACATTTTGGCAAGACAAAAGTTTTGTCACCTTGTCATATAATGCCCCAATCCTAGTTTACATCCTCACCTGTGATCACTAAATGATCGGTTAATTAGTGGGTGTGTATAAAAAGAAACCCAGCACCCCAGACCTTCACTTGACTGTAACTTGACTTCTGACAACATGCCAAAAATCCACCCTGTGACCAAAGCCTTGATTATCAAAAGGCTGAAGACCAGATCCACCGCAGAGGTGGCTGGCACCTTTAATGTGTCTCAGCGTCAAGTACAAAGAATTAAAAAAAGATTTGAAGAGACTGGAAATGTTTTTGACAAGCCCAGGTCTGCCAGACCATGCAAAACATCTGCTCAAGAGGAACGTTTGTTGGTTAGAAAATCCAAAGCCAGACCCTCTTCCACTGCAGCAGAGCTCCAAAATGCCTGGTCACCTCAAGTCCCTGTGTCAACTAGAGCAGTTTGTAGGATTCTGTCTCGAAACGGCCTCCATGGTCAAATCAGTGCCCAAAAGCCAGCACTAAGCAAAAGGCAATTAAAAAACTGTGTGGCATTTGCCAAGTCTCACAGCCTGATAAACAGATGGATGCTGGAAAAGTGGCAGAAGGTGGATTTCTCTGATGAATCTTCAATCGAATTACACCACAGCCGCCGCAAATACTGCAGGAGACCTACTGGAGTCCGTATGGATCCAGAAACAGTTAAGTTTGGAGGTGGAAAGATCATGGGGGTATGTGAAACATTTGCAAGGTGGAAGGCAATATGAATAGCCTAAAATATCAAGAAGTATTACCTACCACTTACATTCCCAATCATAAAAGGGGTCAAATTCTGCAGCAGGATGGTGCTCCATCTCATATATCCATCTCTACAACAAGTTCCTCCTGGCAAAGAAGATCAAGGTGCTCAAGGACTGGCCAGCCCAGTCACCAGACATGAACATCATTGACCATGTTTGGGGTAGGATGAAAGAGGAAGCTTAGGAGACAAAGCCAAAGAATCTAGATGCACTCTGGGAGGCATGTAAGACTGCATTCTTTGCTATTCCTGATGACTTCATCAATAAATTGTATGAATCATTGTTTAACCGCATGGATGCAGTCCTTAAAGCTCATGGAAGTCACACAAAATATTAACTATGGCTCTGATAACACCACAACTTCATTCACCAATGTTATGCAACATATCTTTGTATTAGAAGTTAATTATTTGTTTGAATTTCACATTACTTTCTGTGGGCGACAAAACTTTTATCTTGCCAAAATCTGACCTTTCTGTGTTCATTAATTGATCAATATTTCAGCTTTGCAGCAACTTTATTTTCATAACCTAAACCAAATTTGAGAGAGTTTCAGCTTTCAAAAGAGTAATTTATAAAACCAATGGATGAATTTAAAGTCAGGTTATAAGCTTTTATTTTCATAACATGGATAAGCGACAGAACGTCTGTCAGAGATTGTATAGGGACATGATTTTTATGGAAGAAGTGCATTAAATCTGGACATCTACACTAGATTTGTTAGTTGACTTTCTTATGTAAATCATGAGCATAGAACCATAAACTTTGTAATACAAGAGCAGCGGTTTCAGCATCATTTGATGGGAGAATAGATCTGTTTAGAGATGCCCCTACTGATACTCCTTTGAGAAAATGCTACAAAATCTTCATACTAATGGACTGCATATATCATGTTGACATTTTCCTTCGCGAGCCATCATTTCCACACGGTTTCTACTGTCGATTGTATTACACAAGATCAGCAGAGCAGTCCTGAATGTACAGCGTTTATAGCTTGTAGGAAGGGTAAATGAATACTCAGGGTTTTTATTATTACATGTGTTAGGATTTTATTATCTCTCCGATCTGTAACGGAGCTGTAGCACTGTCTCTAGCTAATATTTAAAGTACACTTTTATGGTGAGGGATTTCCGCTTTTAAATTACGTAGGATCATTTAGTTTATGGCAGGGGTGCATTAAAAGTTAATTTGATTTATCTCCAATGTGCCGTCTCCAGCTGTCTTCTTGAAAGTATATTTACTGATATGTGAGTTCTGAACCTTTCTTGCACTTCTGTATTTTATTTTTTTTTTACATTTCGGAGCTGAATATATTGTTTAGAAGACCCTAGCCGTTTACTTTACTTTATCACTTCAATCAGTCAGATCATAGTATCATAGAATGGTAGACTTGAAAGGGACCTCAAGAACCTTCGGGTCCAACCCCCTGCTAGTGCAGGTTTTCCTCAATCATCCCAGCTATAATGTTTAATAGAATCATAGAATGGTAAAGTTGGAAGGGACCTGAAGGACCATCAGGTCCAACCCCCTGCAAGTGCAGGTTTTCCTCAATCATCCCAGCTATAATGTTTAATAGAATCATAGAATTGTAAAGTTGGAAGGGACCTGAAGGACCATCAGGTCCAACCCCCTGCAAGTGCAGGTTTTCCTCAATCATCCCAGCTATAATGTTTAATAGAATCATAGAATTGTAAAGTTGGAAGGAACCTGAAGGACCATCAGGTCCAACCCCCTGCAAGTGAAGGTTTTCCTCAATCATCCCAGCTATATGTTTGATAGAATCATAGAAGGGTACAGTTGGAAGTTTGAAGTAGGCAGGAAATATAGAATTTAATTTTTCATTGCTCGTTAACAAAAATCTATCTGGGCTCAATTTGTGTGCATTGGGCTTAATGCACATGTAGGAAGTTATATGAAAGCACATATGGATACTATGGCTGATGTATGGTACATTATGCTATATGTTAGAAGTATTCTCTACAGCAGGGGTGGGGAACATATTTTCTGCTAGGGGCCATTTGGATATTTATAACCTCCATTGCTGAACATACAAAATTATCAACTTGAAAATGATTCTGCTATATTTGGTCAAGCATTTAATTAAGTCATCCCTGATGTGATGGCTGCTTCTCTTTAGTTATGAATTCGGTAGTATGGATGATGTTGCTACTTGCTACAGTTTTTCCAGATTTCCATTGGTCGGTCTGGAGTGCAGTCGTCTCTTTGCAATAAGTTTTGTAGAGAGGGACTCACAGCAATAAGTTATTCAAACACACCTGTATATTAAACTGCATGTCTCCTCAAGGAGGAAAGTCATCACTGTAGCAACAGAAAAGTTTCCTATTTAAAAATTAGTACATTATTAGTAGATAGACTCATGAAAAACATCCAAATAACACCGCAAACCTGTAAAGAGGGAGAACAAGAGGATCCCCTAAAAAAACATAGGGTAGTAAGGAGAGAGGGCACCTACAGTAGCCCTGCAAGACCTTAATTGGTTTCACTACCTGAACCTTCTGAAGGTAGGCTAAGCCTCATTATTCTCTAATAAGCCGCCTAAAAGCTAGAAAAGGCAAAAGAGCAATAAATAAATTCTTAGCCTATTGATAATGCTCTGGGAAAAAACAAACAGGACAGCATACAATATATAATCATAGATACAAAATACCTCAATAAAATAAAAAGTACACGTTTACAAAACCATATTACTGCCTCTACACATTTTCTTTTTTGTGACTTTATACAACTCAAACAATGCAAAAAGTTATAATGTTTCCATGACTATTTAGTCTTAACTTTTCCAATGCATAGAAAGCATCTCCAATCTGCTACCCCTACATACAATTTAGATGCTAAGTTTTGTCCAATCAATCTATTTTGATACCTGTATTGTCCTAACATACACTGAAGTACAAAATTAGAGAACAACGCACAATTTCCTAAATGTTAAGGTTACTGTGTAGTCCTATGTTATTATATCCTAACATGAGTAAACTAGCAGTATTTTAAGCTTATTTCATAAATTGAATTTATTCCAAAGCACATAATAAAATTGTAAATGAGATAAATGAAAATGAACACTGATCAAAATTAGAGAACACTTTCAGATACCTGCAAGATATTGGTGTTAATCTGGTACCTCTTGCTAATTTCCTTAATTATCTGACAAACCCTATTTAACTGGCAGCCTTTCCAGTTTGCACTGACTTTGGAAACATGGTGTGCCATTCCAAAGTGACTGAAACCCTCCAGAAGCAGGTTGTCTAGATGAAGGCCAAAGGGGTGACCCTATCAGCCATAGCAAGAGAAGTTGGTCATTCCAAATCTGTGATTTTGAGAATATGGCATCTTTATAACATCAAAAACTCTTTCACGTCCCCCAAGGAGGCTGGTTGTCCTCGAAAGACAAATGCAAGAGAGGACAGAATAATGCGAACACTGTCCATGGGTAATTGTTTCAACACTGCAGCTGGAATTGCTCTCCAGTTCAGCACTGAACAGGATAAGGATCGGTCTCGTCATACAGTGTCATGACATTTTAAGAGCATTTCGACTGAAAGCCCACTCTGCAGTGACCAAGCCTCTCATTAGCAGAAAGAATCAAAAGGCTAGACTCACCTTTAGTGAAGAGCATGTTGAGTGGACAAAGGAGAAATGGTCCACAGTTCATTTTAGTGATGAAAGCAAGTTTAATTTATTTTGGTCTCATGGGAAACATTATGTTCGTTGACAAACTGGGGAAAGACTGTACCCAAAGTATGTTAAGTCAGTGAAAGGTGGTGAAACAAGTGTCATGGTTTGGGGAATGTTTTCTACAGCAGGGGTTGGACCTCTCATACAGCAGAGTGAATATAAGTGTGTTTCAGAACCTTCTTCAACAACACATGGTTCCCTACTTGAGCTACCTGAATCAGCCAGCAATTTTCATGCAGGACAATACTCCTTGTCACACTGCAAAACGGGTAAAGCAGTTCTTTGAAACAGAAAACATTGAAACAATGAAATGGCCAGCCCAGAGCCCTGATCTAAACACAATAGTAAACTTCTGGAAAATCCTTGGGGACAAAGTTATGGTCAAGAAACTCACAAAAGTCAAAGAACTGTATAAGAGAATGAGAGAAAAGTGGGTCAAAATCACTCCCGAGCGTGTGAGAGACTAGTGATGTCCTGTGGCCGCAGATGTGCTGAAGTCATTCAGAGCAAAGGCCTGTACACTTCCTACTGATTGGTGACTGTTGTTACCTTCAGAAAATTTAGTTATCTTTCTCTGTGCTACAGTCATTGTTGTTCTCTAATTATGATCATCACATTTTTGGGCAAAATAGAGATTTTATGTTGATAAACATTTGATATTTTGTAAAACACTGTTCTAGTGGCATGATGTACCCCTTACAAAAAAACCCCTTCATATGTTGATGTGGCGCCCTGGCCTAGCCAGGTCGTCACAGATAACACACAAACACCCCACCCCACTAGACAGGGACACCAGCCAAGCAAAAACCCTTGTTGCCTTCCTCCAGGGTCTGATGTCCACACCAGGTGGGGTGGAGCTAAGCGGTTGGGTCCACCCACCGAGGAGTTCACAGGCCTGGAGGCGGGAAAAGTGACAGAACAGTTTAGTGTTGGAGTTTGAGGAGTGAGGAGTAAGCACTTGGGTGTCTGGGTTTGTGGCCCAGGCACTAACAGCAAGGTTGGCAGACGGTGGTGGCTGTCTGCAGGAGTGGTGGAGCAACGCGGAACCGTAGGACCGAGGACGGGCGACGGCCCTCCGGTACCGACCGGGGAGCGAAGTGAAGCCAGCACACAAAGGCAGGGTCATCGGATCCCGACCAGGCTTGGAGCCGCCGACAATAGTCAGATCCGAATGTGACTGGAACCCCAGGGGTTTCACAACAGCAAAAGTCCTGATTGAAGGCAACTGCCCACACCGTGAGGGTATACAGCTACCGCCTAAGGCTAGAGACCCAAGGGCCAGCGTCTGCGGGCAAACGGGCTCCTCCGGTACCCATACACCCGGGAGCGGACAACTGTTGGGAATCCATAGTAGTCAGAAAGAGAACATCAAGGTGCAGAGAAAGACAGCCGCCATCACCTGTCCGGGGAAAAGCACTGCAGCCGGCTGCGGGACCCGTCCATCCAGCCGTTTGGTTTACCGAGGACTTTGTACCTTTCTTACTGAGTGAGTACACCCGTGCCATCCGGCACCGCGCCGTGCTGTCCCTGCAACCCTGCACCTCACCGACCCTGCCTCCCCGTCACTACATCACCGGGCCCCGGGACCACCGACCCCTACCCACAGAGGGGGAAAACAACATCCCAGCTGCTCCTTACCATCGCTCCCGGCATCCCTGTCATCAGCAGCGGTGGTGCCTATCTTCACCACGACCCGTGGGTGGCGTCACGGACTAAATCCCCCAAACCAACCACCCCTTTCACTCACGGGCGAGGAGCGCCGCTCGAGTCCCCGGATCCGGCCCACCGCTCGAGCCATCGAGCAGCAGCCACAGCCGCGCCGGACCCGAGCGTTAGCGAGAGCACAGCAGCGACGGCGTCCTCCCCGCCCGCGACAACTTGGCGTCATGAACAGGATTTAACCCCTCTACTTACCAATAGAAGTGCGCCTTGTGATCTCCGCCGGCGGCGTCCAGCCGAAAATTTTGAAGCGCCGCCATCTTGGCGCGAAAATCTCCCGCTCGATCATCTTCTCCAAGCAGGGAAGGCGCAAAAGCGAAGCCCCGCCCCCAACAAACGGAAGTGCTGAAGAGTACCAAGGGGGCGCGAGAGTGTGTCTGCCTGATGTAGCCGAGGCTATAGAAAGCGGGGACACCAGGACTCTGCAAGATACCTCGTTCCTGGAGGCTGAGCAAGTAGGATGTCCGTCCCGTCCAGCAGGCCCACGCCCGGAACAGCGGCATGGGTGGAAGCTCGGGTGGCTCAATTAAGCCGCAGGCTGCAGACCCGGCTCCAGCTCCTGGTGCAGGAATGGGAGGCTGGAATGGTGGAAGTGGTGATGACCTGCAGGCCCGTGAGGCGAAAAAAGAATCGGAGGAGCAGGTGAGTGACCCACGCCCCTGTGTCCCAAAGGGACCGGTCGCTGCGGCCGAGGGGCCCGGTCTGCCGTCGCTCAGCTAGCTGCGTTCCCCGCTGCCCGTATTCGTCGGTGCTACCCCGTCGGCTGGTCAGCTGCTCCTGAATCCGACAACAGATGACATCGCCCCCGCCTGCGAACAACAACTTGCCCGGCCAGTCTCGACCCCGCTCCCCTGGGAGACACCCACTCCCAAAAGGGAGTCGTCCCACCCGGAGGTGGCCGCGCTTGAAGAGGCTCCGGCAGTCCGCCCGCCTAGTACCGAGACGGAGGGTAGCCCGCCTCAAGCCTGGAAGGTGACGCTGACTGCTCCCAAACTCCAGGCCTCGGCTGAGGCTGCGGAGGGTTGCCGCTGCAAGGCAGGAAAACAGGCCGCGACACAGCGGTGCCCCCCTAATCAGAATGTGCCGGTTGTAGCCCGCTATTGGGGGTACCGGCTGGGCCCAACCCCCGCGCTGGAGGAGCCGCCATGTTGGGAGCAGTGGCTAGACCCGATGGGACGACAAGCAGAGGCCCGGGAGAAGGCTGCAGTCCTGGCCCATACCGTGGAAGCAAAGGACGCCCTCCGGAGGGCCTCCCCTGAAGCTCGAGGCCCGGTTTTCGAGGGTCAAGTCCAGCAGTTCCACCCCCGGCGAGGATGGGGGTTTATTTGGGGGTTTATTTATGAGCCCCGCCTGGAATTCGAGGCATTCTTCTCCCGGCGGGACGTGCACAGCCAACTGCCCCTGGGCCATCCGGAGCGTGACCTTTGTGCGGGAGAGTTGGTCACATATACCTACCACCTGGGAGAGAGAGGCTGGTTTGCCCTGGATGTCCAGAGAAGGGTGAGCCCTGACAACTACGAGCAGCCGCGGTCACCTCCTCCGCCATACAGTCCTAGGGCGGATCCGGAGGAAGAGAGTGGTGATGGTGATCCCCAGTAGTGGCAGCGGTCCGCCGTTGCAAGAAGTTGTCCCCCGTTGGGACCCTCAGCAGTTTAAATGAATGACAGTAAATCAAACCGAAGCTTTACCTGATTGACTGTGTGATTATTCCGGCCGTTGCCGGCAGATGTGTTTACAACCTGCATGAGAGACTACTCATGGACATGGCCGAGAACTGGCAGGCCACCCACGAACTAGTGGGCATGTAAATAAGTTGAAGGGTGATATTCCGTTGGAGCCGCCTCCGGAGAGGCATATTGGAGGAAGGGCCCGCAGCAGAGAAGGCTGGGGCCCGGCCACCACCAGGACCGGTGGCCATCCTCCGGGGGTCAGGGGTCCCCCAAGGACGTGGGGTCCCCTGATGTGACAGCCGGGTGCGAGTAACCGTACCCGTCCCTGCTCGGGCAGCCTGAACCTGGACTGGGGTCAAGGGGTGCTGCCCACTTCTTAGGGGCAGCATCAGGGCTAGGTTGCTTGGGTGGAAGAGCGGAGGACATCCGTCCGTCCGTCAGTATTAAAAATGTTTTATATATGTGCAATGTTTGAAGTGTCCTAACAAAAATGCGTATGTTTAAAATGTTTTACATGTTAATTTATCTTTTTACAGTTGAAAAATAAAACCGGTGATGGACGGGCAGCCCGCGGACGGTCTGCATTTCCCCAAGGGGGAATGTGGCGCCCTGGCCTAGCCAGGTTGTCACAGATAACACACAAACACCCCACCCCACTAGACAGGGACACCAGCCAAACAAAAACCCATGTTGCCTCCCTCCAGGGTCTGATGTCCACACCAGGTGGGGCGGAGCTAAGCGGTTGGCTACACCCACCGAGGAGTTCACAGGCCTGGAGGCGGGAAAAGTGACAGAACAGTTTAGTGTTGGAGTTTGAGGAGGGAGGAGTAAGCACTTGGGTGTCTGGGTTTGTGGTCCAGGCACTAACAGCAAGGTTGACAGACGGTGGTGGCCGTCTGCAGGAGTGGTGGAGCAACGCGGAACCGTAGGACCGAGGACGGGCGACGGCCCTCCGGTACCGACCGGGGAGCGAAGTGAAGCCAGCACACACAGGCAGGGCCATCGGACCCCGACCAGTCTTGGAGCCGCCGACAATAGACAGATCCGAATGTGACTGGAACCCCAGGGGTTTCACAACAGCAAAAGTCCCGATTGAAGGCAACCGCCCACACCATGAGGGTATACAGCTACCGCCTAAGGCTAGAGACCCAAGGGCCAGCGTCTGCGGGCAAACGGGCTCCTCCGGTACCCATACACCCGGGAGCGGACTACCGTTGGGAATCCAGAGTAGTCAGAAAGAGAACATCAAGGTGCAGGGAAAGACAGCCGACATCACCTGTCCGGGGAGAAGAACTGCAGCCGGCTGCGGGACCCGTCCATCCAGCCGTTTGGTTTACCGAGGACTTTGTACCTTTCTTGCTGAGTGAGTACACCCGTGCCATCCGGCACCGCGCCGCGCTGTCCCTGCAACCCTGCACCTCACCGACCCTGCCTCCCCATCACTACATCACCGGGCCCCGGGACCACCGACCCCTACCCACAGAGGGGGAAAACAACATCCCAGCTGCTCCTTACCATCGCTCCCGGTATCCCCGTCATCAGCAGCGGTGGTGCCTATCTTCACCACGACCCGTGGGTGGCGTCACGGACTAAATCCCCCAAATCAACCACCCCTTTCACTCACGGGCGAAGAGCGCCGCTCGAGTCCCCGGATCCGGCCCACCGCTCGAGCCACCGAGCAGCAGCAGCCGCCCAGCAGCGCCGGACCCGAGCGTTAGCGAGAGCGCAGCAGCTACGGCGTCCTCCCCGCTCGCGACATTGATCAAAGTAGATTACATTATTTTAAAAAAAAAAGCAAGTGCTCATACATTGTTCTCTAATTTTGCTCTCCAGTGTAAAATTTGGGACTACCTAAGAGAGGTATTATCATCAAATGTCTTCATTGTATGTCCCAGGGTATCTAGAATAGCATTTTCTTTGCTGAGAAATGCTGCAATTTTCACTTGATTTTGTGAATATCACACTTCATTTAAAAAAATAGTGGAAAAGAGAAGCAATTAGTACGAAAGCAGCTCAAATTCTTACATTGCATCAATTATATCTCTCTGTCTTAAAAGGGGAACTCCAATGTTGATCTTGGCTGCGCCTTCCATTGCTATTTTTATATATGTATATTTTTATATATATATATATATATATATATATATATATATATAAAATAAACATTTAATGGAAAGTACTACACCAAATGCTGCTGAAGCATTTCCATGCCTTGAGCTGAAGAATGAAGATGGCATTTCTCATACAGTCGTCCATAGGCATATGTCTTGTTTGCCTATTGGAATACAACTCTCATTCATATTTCATATACACTATGTGATGTGTCGCTGGCGGAGGGGACGCGCTCGCCACGCTCGGGTCCGGGGCTTCTGCTGCTGCTGCTCGGTGGCTCGAGCGGTGGGCCGGACCCGGGGACTCGAGCAGCGCTCCTCACCCGTGAGTGAAAAGGGATAGTTTGGGTGGGGGAGATTGTTCGTGACGCCACCCACGGGACGTGGTGATGATGGCACCACCACTGCTGGTGACGGGAATCCCGGGAGAGATGGTAGGGAGCAGCTAGGATGTTGTCCCCTCCGTGGGTAGGGGGTTGGTGATCCCGGGGCCCGGTGGTGTAACGGGGAGGCTGGATGACTGGGGTGTAGGGTTGCAGGGACAGCACGGCGCGCTGCCGGACGGCACTGGTGTACTCACTCAAACAATCACTGACAGAGTCTCTGGTAAACCAAAACGGCCCGATGGACGGGTCCCGCAGCCGGCTGCAGTGTTGTTGTGCTCTCCCCGGACGGTTGATGGTGGCTGTCTTTCCCTGCACCTGTTAGGAGGGCTTTGCACACTACGACATCGCAGGTGCGATGTCGGTGGGGTCAAATTGAAAATGACGTACTTCGGCATCGCATGCGACATCGTAGTGTGTAAAGGCTCGATGATACGATTAACGAGCGCAAAAGCGTCGTAATCGTATCATCGGTGCAGCGTCGGCGTAATCCATGATTACGCTGCCGCGACGGTCCGATGTTGTTCCTCGTTCCTGCGGCAGCACACATCGCTGTGTGTGAAGCCGCAGGAGCGAGGAACATCTCCTACCAGCGTCACTACGGCTTCCGTAGGATATGCGAAAGGAAGGAAGTGGGCGGGATGTTTACTTCCCACTCATCTCCGCCCCTCCGCTCCTATTGGCCGCCTGCCGTGTGATGTCGCAGTGACGCCATACAACCCGCCCCCTTAATAAGGAGGCAGGTCGCCGGCCAGAGCGACGGTCGCAGGACAGGTGAGTCCATGTGAAGCTGCCGTAGCGATAATGTTCGCTACGGCAGTTATCGCAAGGATATCGCAGCTGCGATGGGGGCGGGGACTATCTCGCTCGGCATCGCAGCATCGGCCTGCGATGTCGCAGCGTGCAAAGTGCCCCTTAGAATGTTCTGACTCCTGTGGTTGCCCACTGGTAGTCCGCTCCCCGGCGTATAGGTGCCATAGGAGCCCGTTTTGCCTGCAGGCGCTGGCCCTTGGATCTCTAGCCTGTGGTGGTGGCTGTATATCCTCACGGTGTGGACTGTTGCCCTCTGTCGGGACTTGGTTGTTGGGGGACCCCTGGGGTTCTTGTCACACTCGGATTTGACTATTGACGGCGGCTCCAAGCCTGTTCGGGGTCCGATGGCCTTGCCTGTGTGCTTAGCTTCATTCCGCTCCCCGGTTCGGTACCGGTGGGCCACCGCCCAGCCCCGATCCTTACGGCATTGCAGAGTTCCACCAACTCCTGCAGACGGCCACCACCGTCTGCCAACCTTGCTGTCAGTGACCCAGAGACTTGCAGTTTTTCTGACCTCTCACTTTCGCCTCCTGAACTCAACTGTCCCTTTTCCCGCCTCCAGGCCTGTGAACTCCTCGGTGGGTGGGGCCAACCGCCTGGCTCCGCCCCACCTGGTGTGGACATCAGACCCTGGAGGGAGGCAACAAGGGTTTTTGTCTGACTGTTGTAACTGTCTAGGGTGGGGGGTGTGTATGTTGATATGTCTGTGACTACCTTGCTAGTCCAGGGCATCACAGATGCATGGTAAGGTTTGTAAGATATTGTAATATATGAGATACAGCAGTGTTGTTAGTCCAAGGAACAAGGTTATTGTACAAAAACTAGCCACAAGGGTTCACTGGTTTCCCCTGAATATGGTTTGATTTCCCTTGGCTAGATAGAGTTAAGCCTAACCAGGAAAGGAGGGGGAATAGAGTGTAAGATTACATGGGGAGATGTAGTTCCTACAGTATTTGAGAAAGTGTAGGGGGAGAGAGAGAGAAGACCAAGCAGAGGGAGACAGGAGTAGCATGAGAGCAAATTGCAGGATTAACTCCCCAGAAGCATCAGAGAGGGGACAACTACCAGTAAGCTTGTGAAAAGTGTTGAGACAGTGTTTGACCAGCGTAAAACGGGGACCTTGAGAGTGATAAGGTCTTCTGGTTGAGGGACACTGGTACAAGGGCAGTAGCTCTATGAACAGCTCAGAAAAGCAACAATGCAGTGCTAGAGGTGAGCAGTCATAGGGTTACACCTGGTCCTGCATGACCAAATTACCAGTTCGATGTAGTACCACCAATATCTCCTGATTTTGTGGTGGCTTCTGTGATTGAGAATAAGAAAATGCCTAATACCCTTGTTGAAGAGCTGATCTGTATGACAGTGGAAAATGGAAGCATAATGTTGGTTGAAGTTATCTGAAAGTAGTAAAGAGAAAGAAGTTTGTAAACTCTGATGTGGACTCTCTATGAATGACCCAAAATGCAGCGGTACAGCACTAGGTGCAAGTAGAGAAAAAGGGTGCCAGGAAGAATAGAGAAGGCTTCCACACACACCACCGTTGTCTATAGCCGGAGCGAGGAGAGCTAAGGCCTTGCCTATGACTACTGTCCTGGGTACGTTACACTTGTATTGCCCCGGGATAAGGGGTACTCAGATCCGGGCCACGGGGTCACTTCTGTGGGTATCAGGGTGGCGTGACCCGGTCTGTGATCCCAGGCTCCACAGTAAGAAGGGGATTAGGTAAGGGAGATTGTCCGTGACGCCACCCGTGGTGTGCGGTGAGGTAACGGAGCACCGCCGCTGCCAGTTAATGGATCCCGGGGATGGTGGTGGGCAGCAAGGTGATGATTTCCCTCCACGGGTAGGGTGTTGGTGTCCCGGGACCCCGGTGAGGTGGTGCAGGGAGGAGATGGAGACGGTGTGAGAGCTGTGCGTCCGGTTGGACCGGGGGATGTTGTTACTCACAGTTCGCTTTGCAAGAAAATTCACACAGAGTCAGGAATTAACCAGAAACTGCCTGAGTCCGCAGCCTTCGGTACGGCGGGTGTTAGTGTCCCACACACGGTGCAGCAGCCCCTGTTCTTTCCCTGCAGCCAGGTGCCTCTTTCTCCACTCTTTCTCTTTCTCCTCAGCCGGGAACGGGGAGTCCACTCCCCTGCAGTGATCCGGGTCACCCTTGGTACCGGCGGGCCGCTACCCTGCCCCAGCTACCTCTGGCCCCTTCCTCACTACCAGCCTGTCCCGGCCCTTTTGGAGCACGCTTCAGTAGCAGCCTGGGAGCTACAACTCCGGCTCCTCTTCTGTCACTCTCTCCACACACTCTGCTCCAGCCCCTCCCCTCCTGCTCTGTTTTGCTCTTACACTGGGGGGGGTGTCTGTCCTGCTGCACTGGTGTGGGATCAAGTTACCAAGGAGGATTAACTCTTTCTGTGACAACCTGGCTTTGCCAGGGCGTCACACACCCCCTTGGTAAAACACAGCCTGTCCTCGGGCTGTCTGGGCACCAACATTTATTGAAACTGGAAAAAAGGAAAAAGCAACACACTACAATCATACATCTTCCCACATTGGGAGGTACATTTTCTTAAACTCTAAATATCCTGCCACCCCCCCCCCCCCCACCTGCTGTGCAGATGGCCTCCTCCGGGAACTTGAGGACGCTCAGCAGGGGTGACAGGCCATAAAACAGTCAACTTTAAACTTGCGGGTAGCCGTCCATGCTCCGCTACCACTGCTGCTGCTGCCGCCACTCCCAGTACGGGGAACGGGTTCCGTGCTCTGCCTCCTGCTCAGGAGCCAGGCACACTCGGATGCCCTCGGCGCCGGCTACAACCGGCCTCACTAACTGCCGAGGGCCCCATCGCTCAGTGGCCTGCTCCTCCTCTTTGCAGGTGCACTCCGGCTGCTCCACAGCTGGGACGGGGTACCTGGGAGCGGCCGGCGCCGCATCTGGGACAGACTTCCGGTTGGGTGTCGCCTCTGCTGCGGCCGGGCGGACTGCCGGAGCCGACGTCATAACCGTTGCGGCCGGGCGGACTGCCGGAGCCGACGTCATCACAGTTGCGGCCGGGCGGACTGCCGGAGCCGGGTGAGATGTCATAGGGGTTGCGGCTACTGCTTGTCCAGGAACGGAATTAGGCAAAGTCCTGGCGTCCCTGCCTTTACAGTCCTGGTCACATGAACTGCAGTTCCTTCCTACTGCTCCCCCTTGGTACTCGGGAGCAGTCCTTCTAGCAACTTTTTAAAGTTTTCCTTTCGCTTCCGGTCCTCCGGAGCATCACTTCCGCCCACGTTCTCAGGGGGCGAAGCCTCTTTTTTGCGCCCACCGCTCGGGGAAGAAGGCGCTGGGCGGGAGATTTTCGTGCCCAAAATGGCGGCAAAGGTGGCGACTGTCAAAAAGTTTGCAGCGGAGCACCGCTGACAGTCCAGAACAAGGCGCACTTCCTCCAGGTAACTGGATGGGTAAGGATCCTGTTCGTGACACCAAATGTATCGCCCCGGGATAAGGGGTACTCAGATCCGGGCCACGGGGTCACTTCTGTGGGTATCACGGTGGCGTGACCCGGTCTGTGATCCCAGGCTCCACAGTAAGAAGGGGATTAGGTAAGGGAGATTGTCCGTGACGCCACCCGTGGTGTGCGGTGAGGTAACGAAGCACCGCCGCTGCCAGTTAATGGATCCCGGGGATGGTGGTGGGCAGCAAGGTGGTGATTTCCCTCCACGGGTAGGGTGTTGGTGTCCCGGGACCCCGGTGAGGTGGTGCAGAGAGGAGATGGAGACAGTCTGAGAGCTGTGTGTCCGCTTGGTCCGGGGGATGTTGTTACTCACAGTTCGCTTTGCAAGAAAATTCACACAGAGTCAGGAATTAACCAGAAACTGCCGGAGTCCGCAGCCTTCGGTATGGAGGGTGTTAGTGTCCCACACACGGTGCAGCAGCCCCTGTTCTTTCCCTGCAGCCAGGTGCCTCTTTCTCCACTCTTTCTCTTTCTCCTCAGCCGGAAACGGGGAGTCCACTCCCCTGCAGTGATCCGGGTCACCCTTGGTACCGGCGGGCCGCTACCCTGCCCCAGCTACCTCTGGCCCCTTCCTCACTACCAGCCTGTCCCGGCCCTTTTGGAGCACGCTTCAGTAGCAGCCCGGGAGCTACAACTCCGGGCTCCTCTCCTGTCTCTCTCGCCACACACTCTGCTCCAGCCCCTCCCCTCCTGCTCTGTTTTGCTCTTACACTGGGGGGGGGGGGGAGGTGTCTGTTCTGCTGCACTGGTGTGGGATCAGGTTACCAAGGAGGATTAACTCTTTCTTTGACAAGCTGGCTTTGCCAGGGCGTCACACACTTGAACAACCTCTTTAGTAAACATAATAATAATAATTTTTATTGCTATAGCGCCAACATATTCCGCAGTGCTTTACAATTCAGAGGGGACATTTACAGACACTATGAGACAATACAAAATAAACAAATTCAGATACCAAGAGGAGTTAGGGCGACACTTACTTCAATGTTGGGTTTACAAGTGTAGCAAAATGTTGACACATCGTTTAAGATCTTTGCACTAGAAAGTATATTTGTGAATTTGATTTCAATATAAATTTTTGATTTTTTTTTTGCCAAAGAACTTCTATTTCTCTAATGTAATTAGGTGTATCCACTTTACCTGAGCTAAAACAATAACCCATAAAACAACCTAAAGTGAACACCTTTTTACTTCTCTTTTTGGATTCACTTCTGGTTTTGGCAATCTGCACTTTGTGAACAAGGTGTAATATGGCGAACTGAGAATGCTTGGGACTTGTAGATTGGGGCTACATGGTGACTTTGACCCCCACACCTTTTGTGCGACCAAGATACTCTGTGCCGCTGCTACACTGTAGAGCAATATAAGTTATTGGGGCTGTACAGTGGCGTAGCAACAGCTTTTGCCACCAGGTGCGGTAGTCAAATTTACCGCCCCCCTCCATTGGCCATCGATAATCCAGAAACCTTCAAAAATCCGGAAAGCCATCAAAATATTTATTTTTCATGGCGGGCACAGACTGTCCACAATCACAGACACAACACCATAGGGGGCGCTGGAGTTCAAGGGATCAGGCAAAGTGCGCACAGACAGGAGGGAGTATCAATTATACTTATAGTATCAATTCATATGTACCTGCAAGAAAAAAATCCTGGTCTAATAATGCCTCAGAGGTTATAAAGTGGCTTATTTCCTAGAAAAAATAACAGCAGTGCTATACTCAATTACTGACAGATATATACTACCAGAGGTGATCTATTATTGCCAAAGGCTAGTAGCACCTACCCTGGTCGTACCAGAGCTCTACCTGCAAGGATAAAATAATCCCAAGTGCCGATACACATCTATAATCAGGGAGCAGTGATTATGTTCAAGTCATATTTCCGTGTTTCAAAGCCTCACTATGCCGTCATGTCCACTGTTTCCTGTTCACTACGTGGCGGTTTAAATCTGTCGCGTCCGGATTTCTAAAGAATGCCCGCCCCTCGGGGTGGAAGTGTAATGCTGTCCAGGCTACGCCTTTCTTCCCAGCCGAAGGTGCCTAATGAAAAAGGCTCAGGACGGCACTAGTATGACAAGTATCAGTGGAACGCAAAATTGTATTCCACCGTCAGATTCCTCCTGTTCTTCCATCCACAAGTGATCTATCATGGAGTGCATCCCATGCAGACAGATATTCCTTCCTCCCCCGGAAATAGTGTATTACGGACCGCATACATGCGTTCCGCCCACAACACTGTCATTTTTTCCATCCGGAAGTGACGTATGGTAAGGCACATTCTGCGCTCTATTATTATTTAAAGGTCAATACCCTATTCTCTACGCACCCAGTATCTATTAATAGGTTTTATATTTGCAGGAATCATGTTTGCATTCATCTAGAAACAAAAAATACTCAAATCCTACATATTTATTAATCAACAATTATTATTTCTTCTATGTTTTTCTATTTTTTATTTTTTACCTACCCCCAGAATGCTGCCCCCCTAACACGTGCTGCTGGGGGTGGACCGCCCCCTCTGTCCCCCTTTGCTACGCCTCTGGGGCTGTATTAAAACCACAAGGGTACTGCAACCCTGAGCAGCAAGTCACAAGAAGTTCATCCTTGTCACATTTTGCAATTCGCTTGGCAAAAAAGACAACCCTGGAATGAGACAACCCTGGAAAAAGACAACCCTGGAAAGAGACAACCCTGGAAAGAGACAGCCGGGCAAAAAGACAGCCGGGCAAAGAGACAGCCGGGCAAAAAGACAGCCGGGCAAAAAGACAACCCTGAATGAGACAACCCTGGAAAGAGACAACCCTGGAAAGAGACAACCCTGGACAAGGGACAACCCTGGAAAAGAGACAGCCGGTCAAAGAGACAGCCGGGCAAAGAGACAGACACAGAGATGGAGACAGATAGACTGATACAGACAGAGAGATAGACACAGAGAGACAAGGAAAGAGACAGACAGAGAGACATACAGACAGAGACTGGGAGAGAGACAGAGAGACAGTTACCATCCCGGGCAACGCCCGGGTACTACAGCTAGTTCACACATAAATGTCTTCAATGCAAACACCCACTTGGACTTAAAGGAAATCTTTCAAGTGGAAAAATATGCAGTTAATCTGCAGGTTAATAGTATTCTGAACTTGCCTGGTGCTTTCACATTAAACTCTGCTGCTGGGAGGAAAAGAACTTGACTCCCCCTGGCAGTGTTCTGGTTTCAGCCACAGGACGGCGTAACGCGAGTTTAAAAAAAACAACAACAAAAAAAAACAACAACTCGCAGCCACCACAGAATTAGCGCATCACATTAGATGTGCCAATTCTGTACTTTGCCCAGCTCTTCCCGATTGTCCTGGTGTGGTGGCAATCGGGAAAATATTTTTGGGGTTGATGTCAGCTGTGTAATGTCAGCTGGCATCAAGACTAGGGGTTGGTAATGGAGAGGTGTCTGACACCCCTATTATTAGCGAATGAAATAAAAGAAATAAAAATAAACCACACAGGAAAAAAATAGTTTGAGTAATGACTCCCCCACACTATTCCACACTTGTTCACCAATTATCAAAAATGTTTGCATGAAGCTAATTTGTCATATTCGACATTCCTCAAATGCAGCTCCGATGACTGTGAATAGCAGTAAAGTACGGCAATTCCCAGGCGCCAGGTAGTGACGACTTTTATCAGAGCCACCGGCTCAACACTGCGCTTAGTGAGTGCCAGCGACACTAATGAGCATTGCTGTCACTACCCGGGGACTATGAAAAGCTGTACTTTACTTCTATTCACAGTCAATGGAGCTTGATTCGGGGATTGTGGACTACGATATAGGAGCTTCAAGGGAACATGTTTAATAAATTGGTGAACAAGGAATAGTGTGGCGGAGTCATTATTCAAATAGACTATTTTTTCCGTGGAGTTTGTTTTTTTTATTACTGGGTTAGTAATGGTTGTGTCTGATAGACACCTCTCTGTTACTAACCCTTGGGCTTCATGCCAGGTGACACGACACAGCTGACATCACCCCCCAAAAATATCACCCCGATTGCCACCACACCAGGAAATTGGGAAGAGCCAGCAAAGCACCTCAATTGGCACATTTAATGGATGCACCAATTCTGGGGAGGCTGCGAGTTCTTTTTTTTTTTTTTTTTTTTTAAGGCTGGGAAAGGACAAATAACCATGGACCTTCCTAGCCTGATAATACTAGCCACAGCTGTCTGCTTTACCTTGACTGGTTATGAAAAAATGGGGGCCCCTAGTCACTTTTTAATTAATTTATTTATTTATTAACAAGTACAATACACTCCACACGCAAGCCACTAATTATATATCTGACAGATATCTATGTAATTTGTCGTGTAGTTTACTGTACTTGTTAATAGATAAAAAAATAAATGAAAAAACAATGTGGGGTCACCCAGTTTTTGATAACCAGCAACGTAAAGCTTGCAGATGAGAGCTAATATTACTAGGCTGGGAATGTCCATGGTTAGGGAGCCCTTCCCAGCCTAAAAATTCTTGCCAGCAGCTATCCCAGAAGTGGTACATCACACTAGATGCACCAATTCTGGCGCTTTGCTGAAATTCTTCATGATTGCCCTGGTGGAAATCAGGGTAATGGTAGTTAGGTTAGATGTCAGCTATGTAGCATTAGCTGGTATGAAGCCCTGGTGTTTGTAACAGAGAGGCATCTATCAGACATCTCCATTACTAACTCAGTAAGTTAATCAGTGGCAATCAGGGCCATATTTTTTGGGTTAATGTCAGCTGTGTAATGTCAGTTGGCATCAAGCTCAGGGGTTAGTAATGCAGAGGTGTCTATCAGACATCCACAGTACTAACTAATAATCCAAAAAAATAAACACAGGAAAAAATTGTTTATGTCAATAAAGACTCCCCCCGCACTATCCCTTGTTCACCAATTTACTGTAAAAAATATTCTTTACAAGTTCCAATGTAGTCAACGACCCCTGAATGCAGCTCCGGCAACTGTGAAAAGCAGTAAAGTACAGCTATTCACAGGCCCCGAATAGTGACAACAACTCTCATCAGAGCTGCTGGCTCAACGCTGTGCTCAGCTAGATGCAGTGGCTTTGATGACAGTGGTTGTCTTTCCTACTATTCACAGGTGCCAGAGCTGCATTTGGGGTTTGTGGATTAAAATGGAAGAGCTTCGTGGGAATATGTTTGATAATAAATTGGTGAATGAGGGATAGTGTTGTGGATTCTTTATTCAAATAAAGTATTTGGGTGACTTAATTTGGTGGTTGTGGTGGTCTCCTAAAAAGAGCCACTCCTTGGCTACGTCCTTTCTGGAGGGATATCTGGCTATTTTCCGTGTCAAGAGTCCATGGACCTTTTTGATTTGTATGCTTCCCAGGGGGCAATGCACCTAGGATTTCACTGTGTTGAGCGCCTTCGCTGGCTGCCGGCAGTGTTTTCTCTGGCTAGTCTCCCCGAGATCAGTGATTGTTTTGTCTAACTGTATGAGTCACATGACACCTGGGAGGGAAAATGGCTATTTTCACTTAAGGCCCCTTTACACGCTGCAATATCGTGACCGATATCGCTAGCGTGGGTACCTGCCCCCATCGGTTGTGCAACATGGGCAAATCGCTGCCCGTGGCGCACAACATCGCCCAGACCCGTCACAATACTTACCTGCCCTGCGATGTCGCTGTGACCAGCGAACCGCCTCCTTTCTAAAGGGGCGGTTCGTTCAGCGTCACAGCGACGTCACAGCTGCGTCACTGATGCGCCGCCCAATAGAAGCGGAGGGGCGGAGATGAGCAGGACATAACATCCCACCCACCTTCTTCCTTCCGCATTGCGGGCAGGAGGCAGGTAAGGAGAGGTTTCTCGTTCCTGCGGTGTCACACATAGCGGTGTGTGCTGCCGCAGGAACGAGGAACAACATCGTAACTGCTGTAGCAACGATATTAGAGAATGGAGCCCCATATCACCGATGAGCGATTTTGCACATTTTTGCAACGATGCAAAATCGCTCAAACACGCAACAACATCACTAAAGCGACCGGATGTGAATCACAAATTCCGTGACCCCAACGAGTTCGCTTCAGTGATGTTGCAGCGTGTAAAGCGGCCTTTAGGGTTGTACTCACTTGTGATAGCAGTTTAGACATTGATAGCTGTGTGTTATTTAAAGGGCACATCAAATTTACACTGTTATACAAGCTGCACACAGACTACTTTACATTGTATCAAATTGCATCTTCACTGCTGTCCCATTAAAAGATATAATAAAACATTTACAAAAATGTCAAGTGTGTACTCACTTCTGTGTTATACTCTACATCACTAGAATCCCCATCAGTACAAAAACACAGCATCACAATCCTCATCAGTGCAGAAATACATCTCCAGGACACCAGAAGTACAGAAATCATCATTAGAACCACCAGCAGTACTGGAAGTATATGTATAAGTATATGGTACATAAATTGTAAAATCAGGTTAGGCCCATGTAAATTTGTATCACCTGAACCTACAACTCCCAGTATGTTATTAGCAATGGTAACAGGTTGAGCTGTTGCCTTCTATCGGGACTTGACTGCTGGGAAACCCAGGAGGTTCCCTTCGCTAACGGATTTGACAAATTGGACGGCGACTCCTAGCCTTGTCGGGGTCCGTAAGCCCTGCCGGATGGTGCTGGCTTCTCTTTGCTCGCCGGTCCGGTACCGCCGGGCCGCCGCCTGTCCACGGTCCTTTCGGTTCGCTCCAATCGGCCTCTCCTGCAGACGGTCACCACCGTCTGCCAACCTTGCTGTACCGTCCGGGCCACACACCCGGATGCCGTCAGACAGTTGCTCTCTTGCCACTTCACTCCTCTCCTCTCAAACTCCAAACTCAACTCCACTAAATTGACTCTTTTTCCTGCCTCCAGGACTGTGAACTCCTTGGTGGGCGGGACCAACCGCCTGGCCCACCCCCTGGTGTGGACATCAGCCCCTGGAGGAAGGCAACAAGGATTTTTGTGTTTGGCTTTGGTGTGCCTAACCGGGGTGTAGGGTGTGTTGGTGTAGTACCTGTGACGACCTGGCTTGTCCAGGGTGCCACAATAGCACCAGTCCCCGTTGTACGGCCAATATGTGTTGATCGCTGCCGTAGCGAACATTATCGTTATGGCAGCGTCACATGCACTTACCTGCCCTGCAACGCTGCTGTGACCGGCGATCCGCCTCCTTTCTAAGAGGGCGGTTCGTTCAGCATCACAGCTATGTCACAGCAGCGTCACTGAACCGCCGCCCAATAGAAAAGGAGGGGTGGAGATGAGCGACCGGAACATGCCGCCCACCTCCTTCCTTCCTCCTTTTCCGGTGGAGGCAGGTAAGGAGATGTTTGTCGCTCCTGCGGTGTCACACACAGCGATGTGTGCTGCCGTAGAAACGACAAACAACATCGTACCTGTCTCTGCAGCGATATTATGGAAATGAGCGACGTGACAACGAGCAACGATTTTTGACGTTTTTGTGCTCATTGATCGTCGCTCATTTGCGTTACACACTGCAATGTCGGTAACGGCGCCGGATGTGCGTCACTAACGTCGTGACCCCGACGATATATCGTTGCCGATGTCGCAACGTGTAAAGCCCGCTTAAGAGTCTTTTAAAGGCAATTAGAGGCTTTGCAGTATTGTGATTTACAGTGTATTGATATGCTACAATTACATCTTTTGGGAAAAAGTTGTAGATCTGGACGAATTTCAATTTCAAAAGATGTGATCATCTCTAGTATTCACGGTTTTACTGTTTCATCAGTGGCCCAGAGAATGCTTTAGTTAGTACAGGTTCAATAATTGGGACTAGCTATATTTAGAGTAAGAGCCGCCTGGGTTCCCTCCCCATCATAAGTTGAAGAATGAATAATAATTTACTGATTAGAATTATGACTATTTTGGGGGGTTATGTCACTATAGATTATTAATAAGGCTTGAATGTATTATTCCTATGATGGCATACAATAATAGGCCCCTAATACCTTGTCCTGCATAAACCTAGGTGTTCGAGTCAGACCCTGCTGTTCTTATACTGTGCGCTTGTCTATGAAATATGCCCGGGATTCTCCACCTCTTCTAACCTTTTATTACTGGTAAACAACAACATGCTAAATTATTTTCAGCTCATAGTTCATTCAGACACCGACTATAAAACAGTTTTCAGTTTATGCAGCCAGCCAGACAACATATGGAGAGGTCATGTTGTATGAACACAAGCGAGACAAGTAGTCTCATAATGCCAGTTAACGAGTCAGCATTACCAGGGCACTTAGCCACAAACTGCCTTGGGTTCCTATATGAAAAATGACTTTAGGTAGAGAGACACGTCTGTGATATTTGGATTGCTCTTTTAAATGTTTTTCCTTACATAAACTCATAACGGAAAATAATTGTTTTATTATTTACTATTTTAACAGGGCAGACATCTGTCCTGACGGAATAATGATTAGCTTCCACTGATAAGCAGCTGCTCATTGGCTGCAGCCGCCATCTGAAACTGCGGAACGTGAGTATTCACTTTTTTTTTAAATTTTGCTCCTAAAATGATTAAGCTAGATTTATTCAGCAGTGAACAACCCCTTTAAGGGAATTTGTAGGAACGATCCACCCCATTAAAACTGTTTATATGGCCATGCTGTTCTCTGAAACGTGTCATCCACACCTTAAGGCCTCCGACACACATCCGTTAAAACCACGCACGTGTAATACAGGCCGTTTTTCAGGTCTGTGATCCGTTTTTTTGTCCGTTTTTATGGTCCGTGTGGCCTTTGTATGACCGGCGTATGCTAGCCGTGTGTGCGTGTGTAATGCCCGTGTGTGTGTGTGATTTGTAACTGACGTGTGAATGTTTTTTCCGTGTGAAATGTTCCGTGTTTAATGTAAAATGTCGTGTTTGATTACCCGCTGACAGCAAACAGAGTTGCGCGCTGAGAATGAACTCGGGTGAACTTCACCCGACTTCATTGTCATCCCGCGGCTCTGTCTGTGTCGTGACCTGATTAGCGGTCACCCATGAAGGACTCACCGGTGACCACTAATCCCCTGAGTGACTGAAGTGAGCAGTGCGATTAACGCTGCCGTCACTCAGGTTACCTGCGGCTAGCTTGAGTCCACTCCCCGTGACCGCAACTCACTTGTGACTTCATCTCTGTCACTCAGGCGACTTGCTGTCACAGTTGGAGGATCCAGCGAAGGCCGCGAGTAACCTCAGTGACAGCTCAGCTGATCGCGATACTCACCTCAGTTGCTGCGAGGATCTGGCAGGAGCGGCGGTGTTCTTCTGCAGCTCCTGTCACCTTCATGTAGCAGAGCTGGAAGTGACGCGGGACCTCCGTGGATTACGCCGGACATGGATGGGTATTTGGGGCTTAATAAATTGGCGAACAAGGGTTTTTTTTAGTGTTTATTATTTCAAATAAAGGATTTTTCGTTGTGTGTTTATTTACTGTAACTAGGACTTATTGGCAGCTATGGGCTGCCATTAACTCCTTATTACCTCGATTGCCAATGCACCAGGGAAATTCGGGAAGAGCCGGGTAGAGTCCCAGAACTGTCGCATCGAATGGATGCGGCATTTCTGGGCGGCTGCTGGCTGATATTGTTAAGCTGGGGGGTTCCCCATAACGTGGAGCTCCCCATCCTGAGAATACCAGCCTTCAGCCGTGTGGCTTTACCCTGGCTGATATCAAAATGGGGGGGACCGCACGCCGTTTTTTTTTAATTATTTATTTCTTTTTTTTACTGCACAGTATAGACCTGCCCACCGGCGGCTGTGATTAATTGCAGTGAGAGAGCTGTCACTCAGCGTGTGGGCGTGTCTAACTGCAACCAATCATAGGCGACGGTGGGCGTGGAAAGCAGGGAATACGAGATTGATTAATGAGCGGCCGGCTTTTTCAAAATAGTAAAAGCCGCTGGAGCAGTGTGAACGCCGTGCAGCGCCACGCCCCTGATCGGGGATTGGTAAGTATGAGAGAGGGGGGAGACTGACTGACAGACAGAGAGAGGGACAGACAAGACAGAGAGAGAGAGACAGACAGACAGAGAGAGACCGACCGACGGACTGAGGGAGATTGACCGACATAGAAAAAGAAAGAATAGCCATCATCGCTACAAAAAAGCACAAAACGTACACGGAGCATACAGAGATGCATCCGTGTCACGTACTTGTGCGCACCAAACCATTGACTTTCATGGTGTCCGTGTGTGCGTGTTCCGTGCAGGAAATGGACATGCTGCCGTGAAAAACGGAAACACATACGGATCACGGACACAGACACACGGACATGATGAAAAATGCAAGTTTGACCACAAACATAGATTAACATTGGTGCACGTTTGTCCGTGTCTCCGGTATATACGGAAATGGACAAAACACGCACGTTTTTAACGGATGTGTGTCGGAGGCCTAAAGGGGTTTTCCCACGAATAAAGTTAATTTGAAGTTGATTTTAATCATTAGATCTTGGAATAATAATCATTTATATAATTGGATGCGTTTTAAAAAAATGTTGTGACGCACCAGGGCTGTAGGGTACTCAGTCCCGGGTGTGTGGTGCGCTGGGGGGGAACAGTCGTGGTCGCGGCCGATGCCCAGTTCCGTAACTCTGGGGGTCGGTCCGATAAAAGGGGTGAAAATGGTAAACTAAAATAAAATAAATAAAAGACTTTTTAGACTACACCACTTGCGTTGTGCGGTCAGGTTATGGGAGCTGCCGCTGTAGGGTCCTGCTGGGGCTGGTGGAATAATGCAGCTTAGGTGTTTTGGGCCCTCTGCAAGCAGGGCTAGGCCCCAGCAGTGGATAATGGGGGTTATAGTAAGAAACAGTCAATGTATGTGTACGGAGGCGAGAAGGAAACAGTCCACATGGGTATTGCAGTTTCAACTTGCCTTTTATATTGGCTTTGTACCTGGACCCGCTAGTGCCAGTTTCAGGTGTTCCCGCTCCCCTTGTTCTCAGTGCCAGCTGTGACCTGGAGTAGCTGTCCTCCGTGCACTCTCGTTTGTATTGGGCTCCCATGGCTTAGAGCTTCTGGGGGAGCCCATCTGTTTCAGGCTTGCTCCTATTGCAGGTAGCCTGGACTATTTAAGGGGTTCAATCCTCGGTACCCTCTTTGCTGCTGATGCTTCAGACTCTTTGGTTGGTGAGGGACCCTGGAGATCCCCTCACTTGGCAGATTTAACAGTTGACCATAAAGTGTCCCACTGTCTTAGGGTCTGCACCCTGCCTTGTGCTGAGTTCTGTGAGCCTAGGGTCCAGACTTCCACAGGCGCCCCGCGGTTCCTGGAGTATTACACTTCCACAGGTAACCCACGGTTCCTGGAGTCCTGGTTCCTTACTCCACAGTCCCTCACTCCTGTTACAGCGTTCCGTTGTTACTTCAGGTCTTTACACTTTTCCTTTCTTTGCTTCCCTCCTCACTCTCTCCGACTACTTCTCCCTACTTCTCTCTTCTTCCTTCTCCACCTCTCAACAACAACTAACTACTTCCTCCCGCCAACTTCCCAACTGACCACTCGCCCCTCCCCTTGCTGGGTCTCTCCCTACAGATTGGGTGGTAACTATCCAATCAGTGCCCATCCCTTTTACTTGTTGCTAGGCAGTCTCTCAGTCTGGAATTGGGGTTATGTATGTGGCCTGAGGGTGCGGGTGTGTTGACTGTCACGGATATTCCGGGGTTTGGGTTTCCACAGTTTGCATTTTGTGGCACCTGAGACCTCAAGGGGTGCTACATGTTCATGTGCTGAGATAATCTTCTATATGTGTCCCTGCTATGTACTGTGTAATGGCCGTGTCTGACAGTACAGGGACATGGTCTGATCATACCATATCTCCTGGGCAGGGAGGAAGTAAAAGAGAGTATACAGAATAAATAGCATGGTTTCGTATCTAATTCTTTTTGTGAGATAATTTCCCTACCTGTTTTTTTAAAAAATATTTTACCTCATAAAAAGAATAATTTGCAATCTCAAGCTGTAATAACTGTATACTTTATTACTTCCTCCTCGGCCCATTAGCTGTGGTATGACCAGTCCATGTCCCTGTATGGTCAGACACCGCCATTAGGCCTGTTTCACACTTCAGTGAAAAACAGAGACATGCTTCACTGACATGTAAAACATGCATATGTCCCTCCGTGTTCCGTGATTCACCGCACGTGGAGGTTGTCCATGTGCAATCGATGATACATGATCCGTGATACGTGATTTCACATGGACATAAACTCACCTGTCCTGTTTCTGCTTTCTGTGGTGCTGAAGAGTCCTGCGATGCAGCATCCGGCCCCCGCTGTCTCTCATCTCTGCAGCTACTTCCCGGTCTGCTCTGGCTGCATAAATGAATATGCATGCCATGATGAGCTGGCCAGGAAGCAGCAGCCAGCAGAGGCAGAACACATTGTCACTGGAGATGGGTGAGTTGAAAAAGCTTTTTATTTTCAATGTACGTTTTTTTCTGGTACGTGTTTCACGGATCACACCATAGTGTGGTCCGTGGGACATCAGTGATGCCAGAAAAAGACGGACATGTCTCTGTGCTGCTCATGGACACGCGTGTACGCCGCACGGTCAGTGAAAAATCATTGATGCGTGCGCAGACAAATTGATTTTAATGGGTCTGCGTATGTCAGTGATTCTGGTACGTATAAAAAAAAAGCACATACTTACCAGAATCACTGACATCCGAAACAGGCCTTACACAGTATATAGCAGGGGCACATATTTATATGATTATCTCAGCACAGGAACATTTTTTTTAACACATCCAAATGTGAAAATTATTATTTTTCTAAGATCTATTGATTAAAATGTACTTTAAAATGAATTTTTTTCATGGGAAAACTCCTTTAAAGGCTTGCCCACTGTTTATTCGGACAAGGGTAAACCAATAAAAAAAGGTATTACACTCAGATCAATGTTATTCAATGAGGCAGTGCAGATGATTGTATTTTTATCATACTAATTCGGCATGAGAAATAAAATGGCAGCATGCTGCGATGTTACTCTGAAATCAGATAAGTGCAAGAAAAAAAATGCCACACAGAGCCACAGTAAAGAATCCAAATTTTACGGATACATTGCAATTCTTTAACAAAGGAAACTGTAAATGATTAATACCTGCTGAGTCAAAAAAACAAAGTCAGAAGTCACATCAGAAGCTCTCAATGCAAGTCTATTAAAGCCAGAATGAGGCCAGAACGAGGCTCTCACCTGGCATTGAACAGTCATCTCTGGCTCACTCCATGAGACACTGAAGAGATCCAGCAGGTAATTAACGGGAGAAACAAACAAAATGGTACAGCAACACACTGTAAGCACCAAGACCTATGCAAATATAAAATATATAAAATTTAAACTGCATTAATGCTATATAGAAAATACTACACCTCCAATATATACTGAAGAAAAAAAAATCTGCATCACCAAATAAAACGTGTGTGAACAGGTGCCAACTACTATAACTACACGAAACACCAAAAGGGTACAGCAGCACTCTGTAAGCGCCAAGGCATAAGCAAATGTAGAATATATGAAATTTAAATACATTAATGCCATATAAAATATACTTAGAAAAATCAAGGTTTTTTGCGTAAAAATTGGACAATCTTCAGTGCCCATCAAGCACGGCAAGGTGATATTTTTTGAGGTGACCTTATCCGTATGTCATGCCACTCCTACATGAAAACTCTACACCTTGCCGCAGTTGTTCCACTTGAGAATCATACAGTATTGTATTACCATGTTTACTATGTTTGTTCCTGTTACCCTGGTACTGGCTTTTACAAGTTTGTCCTATATCTTTCCCTGTAGCCCTGCTTTGACCTAAGTAACACCTCCCTTCTACCTCATGTGTCCGTGTTTGCCTGACATCTTTGGTTAAACATCAGATCTACTGTTACACTCACCGAGGAGCGGCGAGCATCCGGAGGTGGACCCACTGGACCGTGCACCGGACTCCCCTGAGAAGGCGACCAGCAGCAAACCCCTATACAGGGACTGTGCGGCGCCTCCCCAGAAGGCCTAAATGCACGGCAGCCAGGAACCGGTAGTAGGAGTCTCTGTAGGGCCAGGTGTAGCAAGGTTGTGACATCCACAGCCGGCAGGACACGGAAACTGCACCGGAGATGTTCACAGCAGGTGACGTCCGCCGCAGGTACGGCACGGATAATGTCCACGGCAGGTAGGGCACGGTGACGTCCACTGTCGGTATGAGCGGTGACGTCCACAGCAGGTACGGCACAGATAATGTCCACAGTAGGTAGGGCACGGTGACGTCCACTGTCGGTATGAGCGGTGACGTCCCCAGCCGGAATGGTACGGATGGCACTACGGTGAGACAAGGGATTAAAACCAGGTATCAATGCACAGAAAACAGATAACAGCACAAGGGGTCTGGACACTGGCAAGGCTCTAATGGAAGCATTGCTCGGGCGCCTGCTGCTGGGGGAGGTGAACCTAAATACCCATTAGGTAACAGGTGACCTCTGAGGTCACTTCCAGAAAACGGGGCATACCGCTTTAAGAAAGGGGGTGTGGCCTCGCGCGCAGCCTAGAGTCACTTACTGCAGCGCTGTGTAAGGAAGGGAGACAGGAAGAGGCTGCAGCATGCCTGGGAGCAGGAGCAGCGCCTGCAGAGCCATGGGAGCGGTAAGAGGAAGGCCGTCGCTGCCTGGGGCTATGACTGGGAGTGCTAGTGGGAGCCATGCTGGGACTGGGCACATGTGAGGGAGCGCGCCCCCCACGGGGTCTGGTGGGACCAGGTGCTACAGTACCCCCCCTGAAGACCACCCTCCTCAGGAAGCTCCGGAGGAGACGAGGAGCATCCACGTCCTCCGCAGGTACCCACGTCCTCTCCTCAGGACCAAACCCCTTCCAGTCTACCAGATAGTAGGTTCTACCTTGGACCTCCTTAGCTGCAAGGATGGCTTTTACCTCATAGATGTCGTCATCACCAACAGGAGGAGGCGTAGTACCAGGATCACTATGGAAACGGCTCAGGACCACCGGCTTGAGGAGGGACACATGGAAGGAGTTCGGGATGCGAAGTGTAGACGGCAGCTTCAACTTGTAGGACACCTCATTGATCCGTCGGAGCACTTCAAAGGGACCAATAAAGCAGGGACCCAGTTTGTAGGACGGCATCTTCAGGCGGACATACTTGGATGAGAGCCAGACTTTATCTCCGGGTTGCAAGAAAGGAACATCCAGACGTTTCTTGTCAGCGTGTTTCTTTATGCGGACAGAGGAATTTTCCAGAGCCGACTTGGTCTCAGCCCAGACGGCGGAGAAGGACCTCACAAGGTCATCAGCTGCAGGGTTGCCGGAAGAACATGTCACAGGGCACGGCACTTTGGGTCGCTGTCCATACACCACCTGGAACGGGGATTTAGCAGAGGACTCACTGTCATGATTGTTGTAGGAGAACTCAGCCCATGGAAGCAGGTTGACCCAGTTGCTATGGTGTTCGTCCACGAAGTGGCAGAGATAATTAGTCAAGACTTGGTTAATGCGCTCCACTTGCCCATTGGACTGAGGGTGGTAGGCAGAAGAAAAGTCCAATTGTACCTCCATCATTTTGCAGACTGCTCTCCAAAACCGAGCGGTGAACTGGACCCCTCTGTCAGACACGATATGGAGAGGCAAGCTGTGAAGTCGGAAGATATGTTGAATGAATAAGTCAGCAAGAACCGGAGCGGACGGTAGCCCGGAGAGTGGTGTGAAGTGGGCCATCTTGGAGAACCGGTCCACCACCACCCAGATGACTGTGCAGCCAGACGATTTTGGCAGGTCCGTGATGAAATCCATGCCGATATGTTGCCATGGAGTGGATGGTACGGGTAAAGGAAGCAAAGGGCCCGCCGGAAAAGTCTTCGGGACCTTGTTCCGGGCACAGGAGGAACAGGATGAAACAAAGTCCTGGACGTCTTGACGTAGCCCTGGCCACCAATAATATCGGGATATCAATTGCAGAGATTTCTTTTGACCCACATGACCTGCTATTCGGGAAGAGTGTCCCCACCGGAGTACACGTTCCCTATCGACCTCAGCAACAAACGTCTTACCGGGAGGAAGGTGGTGCATGTCAACTGGTGCCGCCATTAGCTTGGAAGGTTCAATGATGTGCCGAGGTTCATCTTCCTGATCCTCTAACAGGAATGATCAAGACAGCGCATCGGCCTTCAGGTTCTTCTCGGCTGGACGGAAATGCAGAACAAAATCAAAGCGGGCGAAGAATAAAGACCATCGGGCCTGTCGGGGGTTTAGCCTGTGGGCTGTCTGGAGATATGCCAGATTCTTGTGGTCAGTATAGATGGTAACTGGATGTAATGACCCTTCCAGCAGGTATCGCCACTCTTCCAGGGCCAGCTTGATTGCCAGCAACTCACGGTCTCTGATTGAGTAGTTTTGTTCTGCTGGGGAGAAAGCCAAAAGAAGCCACAGGTTACTGTCTTACCCTCTGACGTTTTCTGTGTAAGAACCGCACCGGCTCCGGATGAGGAGGCATCTACCTCAAGGATAAACGGCTTGTTAGTGTCGGGTCTGTGTAAGGCTGGAGCAGAAGCGAAGGCTCGTTTAAGGGACATGAACGATTCTTCAGCTTCCAGGGTCCATTTCTTAGGGTTCTCCCCTTTGCGAGTGAGAGAGGATATGGGATGCACCAGAGACGAGAAGTGTGGAATGAATTGCCGGTAATAGTTGGCGAATCCCAGGAATCGCTGGATAGCCTTCAACCCTTCCGGACAGGACCAATTCAGTACGGCTGATACCTTATCGGGGTCCATCTTCATGCCAGTATCAGAGACTATGTGGCCAAGGAAGGGTAGCGAGGTCTGCTTAAACAGGCATTTCTCGAGTTTGGTGTAAAGGCGATTCTCTCTCAATCTCCGCAGGACAAGACGGACATGTCTTCGGTGGATATGCAAGTCCGGAGAGAAGATAAGGATGTCGTATAAATACACAACCACACAGGTGTATAGAAGGTCACGGAAGACGTCATTCACGAACTCCTGGAAGACCGCTGGAGCGTTACTGAGCCCGAAGGGCATCACTCCATATTCATAGTGCCCATCCCGAGTGTTGAACGCAGTCTTCCATTCGTCTCCCGACCGAATGCGGACCAGATTGTACGCACCCCGGAGATCTAATTTGGAGAAGATCTTGGCACCTTGAAAGCGGTCAAACAGTTCCGGTATCAGGGGTAGCGGGTATCTGTTCTTCACCGTGATCTTATTCAATCCGCGGTAGTCAATGCAAGGCCATAGACCCCCGTCCTTTTTCCCCACAAAGAAGAAACCTGCTCCGGCAGGAGAGGAGGATTTTTGGATGAAGCCTCGTGCTAGATTTTCCTTTATGTAATCAGACATGGCTTGAGTCTCTTCTCGGGACAGAGGGTAGATGCGCCCACGCGGAGGGGTTGCCCCGGGGAGCAGGTCGATTGGACAATCGTAGGGTCTGTGTGGCGGCAACGTCTCAGCCTCCTTCTTGTCAAAGACATCGGCATAGGCCCAATAGGCAGGGGGTAACCCGGAAAGGGTGACCGGTTCAACGGGTCGGTGCGGAGGATGCACTGGTTTCAGGCAGTTGCTGTGGCAAGACGCACCCCATTGCAGGATGTCTCCAGAATCCCAGTCCAGTACTGGCTTGTGCGACCGAAGCCAGGGTATTCCCAGTAGTAGGGCATGCGTCATGCCAGGGAGTACGTGGAAGGCGATGGTCTCAGAGTGTAGCAACCCCACTTGCATAGTACAGTTCTCCGTGATGTACCGGATGGGTTCGGATAGCGGTTTTCCATCCACGGAAGAAAGACTGATGGGGGTAGCAAGACATCGGACGGGAATCTGGTGTAGGTCCACCACGGCTTGTTGGATAAAGTTCCCGGCAGAACCTGAATCCAGGAACGCATGCTCTGACAACCGGATGGAACCACAGGACAGGGATACAGGTACATGGAGAAAAGGAGAGGACTTGGCATGACCTAGGGTGGCCTCTCCGATGGACCCTAGGCTCTGTAGTTTCCCGGCTTTACTGGACAGTCCTGAATCAGATGTTTGGCACTTCCGCAGTAGAAGCATTCACCTGCCAGGTATTGATAATGTTTTTAACTTCAGTAGGTTAGGGACTGTCTCAGATGGGTACACCGTGACGAGGTGAGACAGCTTTTTACCTTTTTGCAAAAATGTATACACTAAGTACCCTGTTATTAAGCACTTGCAATTTATTTATTTATATTCAGGGTATTTTTCATACAATTTTTCTCCTTGGTTTTTTCTAGTCTTAAGGCTGCAATTCACATGCTTAATGTTGCATGTTTACTGAACATTGTTTCAGCTCAGGTTTTTGTGTTTTTGTATGTTTTCTTGCTTGGTTGCAAGTTGGGGGTGCAGCCCTCCTAGTACTGAGACTGAACAGCTGATTGCGTCTCACTTTGCTGTGTATTTTATCTGGGACACAGCTAACCACTTGCCACCATCCATATTGGAGTTCTGACATGACACAAGTCAGGTATTGATAATGTTTTTAACTTCAGTAGGTTAGGGACTGTCTCAGATGGGTACACCGTGACGAGGTGAGACAGCTTTTTACCTTTTTGCAAAAATGTATACACTAAGTACCCTGTTATTAAGCACTTGCAATTTATTTATTTATATTCAGGGTATTTTTCATACAATTTTTCTCCTTGGTTTTTTCTAGTCTTAAGGCTGCAATTCACATGCTTAACCCCTTTAGGACGAAGCCAGTTTTGTACTTAATGACCAGGCCATTTTTTGCAATTCTGACCAGTGTCACTTTATGAGGTCATAACTCTGGAACGCTTCAACGGATCCCGGTGATTCTGACATTGTTTTTTCGTGACATATTGTACTTCATGATAGTTATAAATTTAGAACGATATTTTTTGCTTTTATTTGTGAAAAAATCGGAAATTTGATGAAAATTTTGAAAATTTTGCAATTTTCAAACTTTTAATTTTTATGCCCTTAACCCAGAGAGTTATGTCACACAAAACAGTTAATAAATAACATTTCCCACATGTCTACTTTACATTAGCGCAATTTCTGAAACAAAATGTTTTGGGGTTAGGAAGTTAGAAGGGGTCAAAGTTCATCAGCAATTTCCCATTTTTTCAACAAAATTCACAAAACCATTTTTTTAGGGACCACATCACATTTGAAGTGACTTTGAGAGGCCTAAGTGACAGAAAATACCTAAAAGTGACACCATTCTCAAAACAGCACGCCTCAAAGTACTCAAAACCACATCCAAGAAGTTTATTAACCCTTCAGGTGCTTCACAGGAACTAAAGCAAAGTGGAATGAAAAAAAGCAAAAAATAAAATTTTACCTAAAATGTTGCTCTACCCCAAATTTATTCACTTTTAGAAGAAATAACACAACAAAATGAACCCCAAAACTTGTTACCCACTTTCTTATGAACGCGCCAATACCCCACATGTGGTCAGAAACCTTTGTTTGGACAAATGGGAGGGCTTGGAACAGAAGGAGCAATATTTGAATTTTGGAAAGCAAATTTGGCTGAAATAGATTGCGGGCACCATGTTGCATTTACATGTCCGCCAAGGTACCTAAACAGCAGAAACCCCTTACAAGTGACACCATTTTGGAAACTAGACCCCTTAAGGCTTCTATCTAGGGGTATAGTGAGCATTTTGGATACACAGGTACTTCACAGATTTTGATAACGTTACGTTGTCACATTGAAAATTTTCATTTTTTTCTCAAAAATGTTGCTTTAGCATCAATTTTTTCACTTTTTCAAGAGGTAATTCCAAAAATGTGACCCCAATGTTTGTTACCCACTTTTTTATGAGCGCGGTGATACCTCACTTGTGGTCTGAAACCTTTGTTTGGAGAAATGGGAGGGCTTGGAACGGAAGGAGCAATATTTGAATTTTGGAAAGGAAATTTGGCTGAAAAAGATTGCGGGCACCATGTCGCATTTGGAGGACCCCTAAGGTACGTAAACAGCAAAAAAACACCACAAGTGACCCCATATTGGAAACTAGGCCCCTCAAGGAATTTATCTTGATGTTTGGTGAGTACCCTGAACCCCCAGGTGCTTTACAGAAGTTTATAACGTTGAGCCATGAAAATAAAAAAATAAAATTTTACCACAAAATTGTTACTTCAACCAGGTAGCTTTTTTTTTCACAAGGGTAACAGGAAAAAAATCACCATGAAATTTATTGCGCAATTTCTCCTGAGTTTGTTGATATCTTGTATGTGGTGGAAATCAACTGTTTGGGCACACTACAGGGCTCAGAAGAGAAGGAGTGCAATTTGACTGCAAAATTGGCTGGAATCAATAGCGGACGCCATGTTGCATTAGGAGAACCCCTGAGGTGCCTAAGCAGTGGAGGTCCCCCACAAGTGACCCCATTCTGGAAATAAGACCCCTCAAGGCTTTAATCTAGGTGTATATTGAGCATTTTGAATACACGAATACTTCACAGAATTTGATAAGCTTAGGTTGCCATATTGAAATTTTCATTTTTTTCACAAAAATGTTGATTTAGCGACACATTTTTCACTTTTTCAAGAGGCAACAACAAAACGTGTACCCCACAGGTTGTTATCTAATTTCTTGTGAGCGCAGGGATACCACATATGTGGCCAAAAACCTTTGTTTGGATAAATGGGAGGGCTTGGAATGGAAGGAGCACCATTTGAATTTTGGAAAAGTTGAAGTAAATTGCGCGCACCATGTCACATTAGCAGGGCCCCTTGGGCACCTATACATCAGAAACCCCCCACAAGTGACCTCATTTTGGAAACTGGACCCCTCAAGGATTTTATTCAGGAGTATAGTAAACATTTTGAATCCACAGGTACTTCACAAAACTGTTGCTGTAGCAAAAAATTTCTCACTGTTAAGGGGGCTTTACACGCTGCGACATCGCTAATGCGGAGTCGTTAGGGTCACGGAATTGGTGACGCACATCCGGCCGCATTAGCGATGTTGCTGCGTGTGACACCGATGAGCGATTTTGCATCGTTGCAAAAACGTGCAAAATCGCTCATCGGTGACATGGGGGTCCATTCTCGATTATCGTTACTGCAGCAGTAACGATGTAGTTCGTCGCTCCTGCGGCAGCACACATCGCTATGTGTGACGCCGCAGGAACGAGGAAGCTCCCCTTACCTGCCTCCCGGCCGCTATGAGAAAGGAAGGAGGTGGGCGGGATGTTCCGGCCACTCATCTCCGCCCCTCCGCTTCTATTGGGCGGCCGCTCAGTGACGTCACTGTGACGCCACACGGACCGCCCCCTTAGAAAGGAGGCGGTTTGCCGGTCACAGCGACGTCGCCGGGCAGGTAAGTATGTGTGACGCATGTGCGCGATGTTGTGCGGCATGGGCAGCGATTGCCCGTGTCGCACAACAGATGGGGGCGGGTACCCACGCTAGCGATATCGGGACCGATATCGCAGCGTGTAAAGTAGCCTTTAGGCTATGTGGCCATGATCCAGCGACACGGCGTCTAGTACCCAGTGTCAGCCTCCTGCAGAAATGTGAGTGTTGTCCACGGGAGAACGCAGCTGCCCATGCCCACGATTTGGGTTCAGGCTGCTGTGGACTTTAGTTCTATTCTACCTGCAAAGAACACTCATCTCCGCAGCATAAATTGACATCCTGAGGCTCGGGAAGCTGCGCCACAGGTCGATTTATGCTGCGGAGAAAAGAAACACAGTGGGCACGGGATTTCTAAAAATCCTGCCACTGTGCTTCTACTGCACAACGCAGCGTTATGGACGCAGGGAAAACACTCTGCGCCCAAAATGTTGCAAACCCTGATTGTGGGCACACAGCGTAAAATGCTACAATGGATGAATGGATAGATGTCAAACATATATAACGTCCCACCCCCCTGCATATTCTAAGCTGGCGCCCTTTAGTGCCTTTCATGTGACACTAAAGGATGCCTAGCCTTGTATTTAGCCCAAAAAAAAAAAAAATAATTAAAATAAATGACGTGGGGTCCCCCCTATTTTTGATAGCCAGCTAGGGTAAAGCAGACAGCTGTAGCCTGCAAACCACAGCTGACAGCTTCATCTTGTCTGGTGATCAATTTGGAGGGCTCCCCAAGCTGTTTTTTTTTTTTAATTATTTATAAATAAATAATTAAAAAAAAAAAAACAAACGTGGGGTCCCCCCAAATTAGATCACCAGCCAAGGTGAAGCTGACAGCTGGGGTCTGGTATTCTCAGGATGGGAAGAGCCACGGTTATTGGACTCTTCCCAGCCTAAAAATAGCAGGCCGCAGCCGCCCCAGAAGTGGCGCATCCATTAGATGCGCCAATTCTGGCGCTTCGCCCCAGCTCATCCCGCGCCCTGGTGCGTTGGCTAACGGGGTAATGAATGGGGTTGATACCAGGTGTGTAATGTCACCTGGCATCAAGCCCAGCAATTAGTTATGTCACGGCGTCTATCAGATACCCGACATAACTAATTGACAGTAATAAAAAAAAAATTGACAACAAAAAAAAAATTTATTTGAAAAAACACTCCCCCAAACATTCCCTGATTGACCAATTTATTGAAAAGAAAAAAAAAAAAATCCACAATAATCCATTTGGATGTCCCACGTCGCCTCTGGACCTTCTAGAATATGGGGGACACGTTCAGGGAACGTATCCCCCATTTTCTAGGAGGGCAGACCCTCCATTTGAGGAGAGTGGGTGCAAAGAATCTGCACCCACTCTCCCCGGGTCACATCTGCAGACTCTGTGCAGCAGCAGCCAGCGTCCTGAACACAGGAAGCTGTCAGCTGCTCGGCACATGTGACCGGAGTCTGCAGAGAAGGAGCCGGAGGAGGGGGCCGCGGGGGATCAGCGCTCCGGTATGTATGACACCGGGGGACACCGGGGGACACCAGGGGGAGGGTAGGGGGGGACCCGGCAGGGCCTAGGGAGCAGGTTTCTGTCGCATGTGTGATGGCACATGCGACAGAAACCATAGGAACAGTGGAAATGCGGCCGGCGCGCTGCTGTGATCGCCGGTGCGCGCGGCCATCTTGGATTTTCGGGAGGGGGTTGGGGGTCGGGGGGGGCACTTTGGGGACACCGGGGGACCGGAGGGAACCGGGAAAAAGATTTATCTCCCATCTGGCATGTTTGAACATGCCAGATGGGAGATAAATCATTTTTTACCGGCGCGGTCATTTACTATAACTTGATGATCGGTATACGGTGTATACCGGTCATCAGGTGAGCGGGGACCGGAAAAACCGGCCCGAATCATGATCTCCAGGGTCTCAGCTACCCCCGGCAGCTGAGACCCCGGAAATTTTCTGACTCTGGGGGGCGCTAGACCCTTTTTTCCGACCGCCGTTAAAAAGCGGCGGATCGGAAAAAGTACCCTTATTTACCGCCGTTAAAAGGCGTATCGGCGGTCGTAAAGGGGTTAATGTTGCATGTTTACTGAACATTGTTTCAGCTCAGGTTTTTGTGTTTTTTGTATGTTTTCTTGCTTGGTTGCAAGTTGGGGGTGCAGCCCTCCTAGTACTGAGACTGAACAGCTGATTGCGTCTCACTTTGCTGTGTATTTTATCTGGGACACAGCTAACCACTTGCCACCATCCATATTGGAGTTCTGACATGACACAAGTCAGGTATTGATAATGTTTTTAACTTCAGTAGGCTAGGGACTGTCTCAGATGGGTACACCGTGACGAGGTGAGACAGCTTTTTACCTTTTTGCAAAAATGTATACACTAAGTACCCTGTTATTAAGCACTTGCAATTTATTTATTTATATTCAGGGTATTTTTCATACAATTTTTCTCCTTGGTTTTTTCTAGTCCTGAATCAGATGTTTGGCACTTCCGCAGTAGAAGCATTCACCTGCCATTCTCCGATTCCTCTGTCGCAGTCTAGACTCACTGACGCGATCGACCTCCATGGGCTCGTGTGGAGCAGTAGGCCGGGTGTAGGGAGGTGACATCGGCCTTTGGATGGTGGGTGCAAGGCGCGGGGTTCTTCTCGCCCAGGTGACTTCTCTGGCACGCTCTTGGAAACGGATATCAATACGGGTAGCCAGAGAGATCAGCTCTTCCAGGGTGGTAGGTACATCCCGGCCGGCCAGTTCATCCTTGATTTTACCGGATAACCCTTTCCAGAAGGCAGCTACCAAGGCGTCATTGTTCCACTTGAGTTCGGAGGACAGAGTGCGGAATTCGATTACATACTGTCCCACGGTGAGATTCCCCTGGTGGATTCTCATGAGCGAAGAGGCAGTAGATGAGAGACGGCCTGGCTCATCGAACACCTTACGGAAGGTGGTCAGAAAGACGGACAGGACTTGAACGGTCGGGTCATTCCTCCTTCCAGAGCGGATTCATCCAAGCCAGAGCCTGACCAGTCAGATGAGACATGATAAATGCGATTTTTGAGCGATCAGTCGCTCGCTGCAGCGGCGACAGCTCAAAGTGCAGGGAGCACTGGTTTAAGAAACCGTGACACAAACGGGGATCCCCTCCATACATGGGTGGGGAGGCCAGGCGGGAAGGAGACATGCATGTCGATAATCCCGCAGAGTCGGGGGTTGTTGAGGAGGCCGGATTCTGCAGGGCATATAGACGGGAATCCACGGACGCCATATATTCGGCCATGCGTCTCTGGGCCTCATGCTGGCGGGACAGTTCCTTCTGTAGTTCACTTAACTGGGAGCCGTCGGAGGATCCGGAGGTTTGCATGGATGTCAGACGGGATTCCACAGACTTTATGTGAGCCACTAATCTTGCTTGGGTCTCGCGTTGGCGGGAGAGCTCCTGTTGCAGGTCAGTCAGCGGGTTAACCTTGATCCCGGCGGAGTCCATGGCCCGAGCAAACTGTTACGCTCACCGAGGAGCGGCGAGCGTCCGGAGGTGGACCCACTGGACCGTGCACCGGACTCCCCTGAGAAGGCGACCAGCAGCGAACCCCTATACAGGGACTGTGCGGCATCTCCCCAGAAGGCCTAAATGCACGGCAGCCAGGAACCGGTAGTAGGAGTCTCTGTAGGGCCAGGTGTAGCAAGGTTGTGACGTCCACAGCCAACAGGACACGGAAACTTCACCGGAGATGTTCACAGCAGGTGACGTCCGCCACAGGTACGGCACAAATAATGTCCACGGCAGGTAGGGCACGGTGACGTCCACTGTCGGTATGAGCGGTGACGTCCACAGCCGGAATGGTACGGATGGCACTACGGTGAGACAAGGGATTAGAACCAGGTATCAATGCACAGAAAACAGATAACAGCACAAGGGGTCTGGACACTGGCAAGGCTCTAATGGAAGCGTTGCTCGGGCGCCTGCTGCAGGGGAGGTGAACCTAAATACCCATTAGGTAACAGGTGACCTCTGAGGTCACTTCCAGAAAACGGGGCATACTGCTTTAAGAAATGGGGCGTGGCCTCGCGCGCAGCCTAGAGTCACTTACTGCAGCTCTGTGTAAGGAAGGGAGACAGGAAGAGGCTGCAGCATGCCTGGGAGCAGGAGCAGCGCCTGCAGAGCCATGGGACAGGTAAGAGGAAGGCCGTCACTGCCTGGGGCTATGACTGGGAGTGCTAGTGGGAGCCATGCTGGGAGCGCGCCCCCCACGGGGTCTGGTGGGACCAGGCGCTACATCTACACAGCTCTGAATCAGAATTGTCTTTTTACCTACTGAAACAACAAGGATTCAGCTGGAAAATCAACCTTCTTCTGGAAGCTTCATACATGCCTCCTGCAGTTGAGTTAGGCTATCTGATGAAGTTCTACATGTGAGTATTGGTACATAGAGAGTTAGAGACAATCATAGAAAAGAGTATTTCAAGGACTCCCACACCTGCAGCCAGGGCCGGACTGGGACTGAAATTCAGCTCTTGGGATTTGGCATTTGGGGGTACACAGGCCCACTTTTTGCATGGTAAATGTGTAATATCTTTGTGCACTTGTAGATTGTGTAACACGACCATATAACATGTAGTCACGGCTGCGGCCAGTATTACAGCTCAGGCCTATTTATTGCTCTTAGTAGCAGGACCTGGTGAAGCCACTATTTTCCCTACAGAGCTGGGTCTCGCAGATAATGAAGAGGACGCTGCTCTCCATATAATGCTGCGGTCACATAGCTGATGGGCAGGGATACAAAATCAGATCCCCCTGCACTAATATTGATGACCTATTCTACAGATAGGTGATCAGGGAAGCTGTTGTTTTCACTGTTGATAATTTTGGACACATACCACTTAGGGAATATGCAATGACATTTTTGGGGGCAGATCCCACCATGGAAACTACTATGAAAAATCCTCGAATGACCATCTGCATCTACTCGCTGTGCACAGGTTCAGGCTTTTCAGCATCCTTTACCCACTTCAGGTTTCTAAAACCACTAAGTGATTAAAAGAAGTGACCGCTTCTTCTGGTGTTTTCCACCTGGAAAATGTTCTGTATTTTACAATGCAAATCAATGGGAAGGCTTGGAAGATGCCCGGAATCTACAACTCCCAGCTTGTCCTTAACAGATGCTGGGAGTTGTTGTTATCAGACTCTGGACCATACAGGAACCACAATACTGATAAGACGCAGGCAATATCACAAATAATCATTTACATCCAGGTACCTTTATAGGTGACATCATCTGATTCGATCCCATCCCTTTTGTCTCCATGCAGTACAGACGCCATGATGAGGTTTCATGCCCACTGCTCATCTCTGAAGCCCTCCCTTTTTATTCTTCAGCAGCACTTCCCCACACAGCACCTTTAAAAATAAAAGTATCATTATACTGCCCCATAAATATAAATATCTCCCATGCTGTGCCCCTGAATAAATAATTGCTGTGCTTCCTTCACAAAATATCCTCCCACACTGCCCTTATCCAAAAGACCTCCCACGCTGCCTCTCTCCTTAATAAACTCCCACGCTGCCTCTTTCCATAATGTCCCCATATACAGCTTCTCTCCATAATGTCCCCTCCACATTGCTCTCTTTGTAATATACCCCCACACTGCCTCTCTCCATAATATCCCCCCATATTGCCCCTCTCCAAAATATTCCCCCCAAACTGCTCTTTTGTAACCCCCACACACATGCAAAATACAATGCACCCCCATCACCACCCCCCCACACACACCACACACACAATATAATGCACCCCCCTTACCAGTCACCACACACACACAATGCACCCCCCATTACCCCTCCCCACACACAATACAATGCCCCTCCATCACCCCTCCCATATACACACACACACACACACAATACAATCCACCCGCCATACGCACACACACACACAATACAATGCACCCCCCATCACCACACACACACACACACACACACACACACAAACACACACAATACAATACATTGCACCCCCCATCACCACACTCACACACACACACAATACAATTCAACCGCCCAACACCACTCACACACAAATACAATGCACCCCCCATAACCACACACACCCGCCACCCCTCCTCCCTCGGAATACAGTACTCCCCTTCTGCCTGTCGCAAAGCTGTGTCCTTTCACAAATGTTCCCCCATCATGTGCCCTCAGCTTCTCCCCACTCATCCCCATTAATTAAACCTGTCATCTTCAGCTCCTCCATGGAGCGTTTACCGCTGCCCGATGTGTCTGTGTCTCCTGCAGCACTGTGATGACGTCAGCAAGGTACTGATCTCATCACATTGCTGCACGTCGGGGGCGAGCCGCAGTCATGGCACTACACACTGTTCAAATGTATTTATGTCTGAGAGACGCAAATACATTTGAATAGGAAGGGGGAACTTGCGGTCACCGGTACCGCCACCGCCGCGCTCCTTAGCAGTGTGTGCATGCCAGGCACACTATGACATAACAGGGCCGGCACAGCACAGCGCAGAGTGCTGCCTCTTTGGCCTGCTGCAGCTAGTGTGCACACGGAAAATAATGCTACCCGGCTTGCACACTGCTGAGCAGAGCAGCGGTGACTGCAGATAGAGAGGCCCACTACAGACACCGGCCCACTACAGAATTGCCCTATGGCCAGTCCGGGCTTGCCTGCAGTCTACGTATGGAGTCAGAATAATTAAAAAAGGAATGTTGTGCAAGTTTTTACCAACCAGAGCAAAGGTGATGGAAGTATCCAGGGCTCGATATCCTCTCTCCAGGGTCCACATCTTGTAGATCAATAAATCACATTATTTTACATAATTTACCTACATTATGTTAATAATTGCAAAATTTGTGACTGTCAGGAGAGACTAAAGTAAAGTTTATTTTTAACTTCTTCCTAGAAAATGTAACATTATTAGGGCTGATTGTTGGCAGGACCTTTAATAGTTGCTTTTCATCAACCAGATGGAATCCTCACAGGCCTTCAATTCATGTTCCATTCGCACTTACTTAAGAAGATGCTCCAGACATTAGGGATCGTCTGACTACATTTAGGTGACAACCTCTGCTTCATATTTTCCAGAATTTTAACATTAAGTTTATATATGATTTAAAATAGGATGACAGACCGATGATTTCTGGCAGTGGTGGCATTTGGAATCTAAACGTATCTTCACTCAGCAAATACTAACTTTCTTTTTATCATATAAAATGATGGCTAAAGAATACTCCTCCTCCTATAAATCAATATAAAATAATACCCTTTAAATAATTAATTTACAATATTAGTAATAAAAATAAATATGACAGAACTTAGAATTACATGACAAGCCAAATTCTATTATTTGCCTAGCCCTAGAAGGCAGACCTGTGTTGTTTTTCGTTTTTCTTCTTGGCTGGGAGGGCAGAGAAGTGGCAGGAGAGTTTAGCTTCTACCAGGAATTGAGTCAATCTCCAGGAAAGAGACTGACTGTAAACATCACTAAGAGAAAAAATTCTAAAACATCTCTGTGCTAATAATAACAACCTCAGATGATCCAGATGAGTCTGTTTCCTTCCTTTTCCCTGTCACAGAAAAATTCACTGTTGACGGCAATCTCATGCTGGTTCTATGGAATTGATCTGTACAGTCGTGATAAGCATAAATATATATTTATACAGGTTAAGTAGTTTGCATTCAATTTTGCTACTACCTATCTACTAAGATATATGTGTAAACCTATTTGCCTAGACATATCTGTACTAACATGCCCTAGAGTGCAGGAGAATATGTTTTATTTGACCTAGGCAGCACATTTGCATAGAATTATTGCATTCTTCAACAATTATGTTTTATTTTGTATTGAGTAATCATCTTCAGGGCTAGCATCAGTAATTTCAGGGTTCATACTGGCAAAGGTTTTGGGACCCCTTGAGACTCCGCCCAAGCTCCACCCCAGCTCCACCTCCACCCCTCAAACTTTCCTCAGTCCCACCATCACTCTTGGAAAAACTCTACTTCTGCACTTCATCCTCACCAATCACAAATAAACAGTTACCATCAAACACCATCTTAACACTATAATAATACACCCTCTACACTGCCCCTCTCTATAATATCTCTCCCACACTGTTTCTCTTTATAATACACCACCACTCTGCCCCTGTATAATATCCCCCAACATACACTGCCCTCAACATACACTGCCCCTCTGTATAATATCCCTGTCATGGTTCACCTCCCCATCCACATGGCTAGGGGGCGGAGCCTTTTCCTGAGCCTCACTTCCGAAGCCTGAATGTCTTAAAAGCTGACATTTCCAGTGAACCAGCGCCGGCTATAAGCTTTGCACTGCTTTGCCTGTGATTGCTCGTCCTGTGAGTGATATCCTGATCTTTCTGTTCCTGTGTCCCCGTGCCCTTGTCTGTGTTCCATCCCCTGGTCATCGCTCCTCTCCTCTGTCCCCTCTCCTACTTCCCACTCAGTTGCTTCTTTTTGTACTGACCTTGGCCTGACGTTGACTCCACTTCTGCTCATTCCTCCGGTCCTGCTTCTGCCCGTACTGTGTTTGACCCAGCCTGCCTGACTATTCCTTGCATGCCCCGTAGCTCTGCTTCTCAGCTGTGCTGAAAGCAAAAAGGCTGTGGGAAAAAGAGGCGCAAATAGGGTCTTACCCGATATAACAATGTGAGGTGAATGTAAAAAGGAACACTCACCTGGTGTGGTTGTGACAGTCACAACCCCTTTGTCAGCATGAAAGTGACGTGGAAGGCAGCAGTCCCGCAAAATGGAGTAAATTCAGACAGCAGGAGAAAAGCAGGTTTAAATACCGCGCCAAACCACAGGAATGCAGATGAAATTAATAGATCTCTTTTCTTTATTTTCACAGGTCTACGCGTTTCAAGGACATATCCGTCCTCTTCCTCAGGACAAATGCAGAGAATACTATCAGTAGTAGTATTCTCTGCATTTGTCCTGAGGAAGAGGACGGATATGTCCTTGAAACGCGTAGACCTGTGAAAATAAAGAAAAGAGATCTATTAATTTCATCTGCATTCCTGTGGTTTGGCGCGGTATTTAAACCTGCTTTTCTCCTGCTGTCTGAATTTTCTCAGCTGTGCTGTGAGGCACTGTATGAGAACACTGTGTATTTACGTCTTGGTTCTCGTTGCTCTGTGTAGTGTCTTCTGCTGCAGAGCTCCGGCTCCCCCTGGTGGCAGCTAGACAATCCCCCCACACACATTTCCCCTCTGTTTAACATCGCCCAAAACACTGCCCCTCTATATAATATCCGCACACACACAATGCCACTCTTTATAATATCCCCACACATGCTGCCCATCTGTATAATATTCCCCACACACTGCCGCACAGTATAATATCCCCCACACTGCTCCTCTGTATATTATCCCCCCACACACTGCTCCTTGCAATACTGCGCCCCAATCACAATTTTGCCTATTGCCCTATAATGTGCCCTCGTAGTAACACTTTGGTAAGAAAGAAGTAGTTAGCATCACAGGGTAATAAATATAAGGAAAGGGAGAGGTGCTAAATTATATTATGAGAGGAAAAAAGCTGTATATTATAAAATGTGCACACCCAGCTATTTATATATAAACATGGCTTTTTTATACAACACATATAAAGCTGACAAAAACAAAGGCTAAAAACAATTAAAACATAATTGAAATGAAAAAAAGAATGGATAAAATAGGGGGATGGACACAATAATCCTATAATAAGCTCACCATCACCAGAGGCATCGCTCCCACCAATACCAAAGCAGAGCAAGCAGTAGCAACAACTTCAATGGCTTTCTTCCGAATCTGATGTAAGGTTTGATTGATTGTGTCTAATTAATCATTGTATTGACTAGAGGTATATAAATTTGTTTAAGAAAGTCCATTGTTTGTACTGGCACCTGAGGAAGGATCTGAAAATGCATAGGGATTGAATAAACAGTATTTTGATTTTATTAGGCCAAGACCTGTGAGTGAAGCTGAGCATTAAGCTGTGCGCCCTCTTTTATTGCACACTTTTTTGTTTTGTAGTCAATTTACTCCTGTGGAGCATGTGGTTGGAGCAGGGGCTGTTACACCTGTGTCAGTAACACATCGGGGAGCTTCAATCAAGGAGGAAGCTGTGCTCTATGTGAAGATCAAAGGTGGAAAAACAGGCTTAATAAGCTTGCTTCACTGTGATTGGTCTGTTTGCATAGACAGACGAATCAAATCGATAGCTGATTGATAGCTATCTTCTTATAGCCTAGGCCATCTTTATTTACAGTAACAATTTTTTTTTGCAGATCCTCAGAGAATTCTTTGCCATGAGATGCCGTGTTGAACTTCCAGTGACCAGTATGAGAGTGTGTGAGAGATAACACCAAATTTAACAGTCCTGCTCCCTATTCACACCCGATACCTTGTAACACTAATAAGTCACATTACACCGGAGAGGGAAATTAATTATTGGGCACACTTTGCACATTTTTAATTAGTGGTGTACTCACTTTTGTTGCCTGGTGTTTAGACATTAATGGCTGTGTGTTGTTATTTAGAGGACACACCAAATTTACACTATTATACAAGCTGTACACTGACTACATTTCTCCAGTGTTGTTCTGTAGGTGGGTGACCTAACCCCTGCAAGCTTCCCTGAAGATCTGTGATGTTATATTGTGTGATCTTATACTGTGGCTGTGTATTAATGTATTATTTGCTTTTACCTGTTTTGGAACAATGCACATGTAGTAGTGGGTATGTCACAGTCCCACCAGATACCACTAGATGGCGCTGCGCTCCCCAAGTTTGGCCAGGTGTGTCAAATAGAAAGGTATAATGGTGGGGTTGCTAGGGCACAAGGGATAGCCCGGCCCACTGTTACAGACAAAGGAGGAGGGGAAAAAAGAGGACAGTTAGTTGTAGTGGGGAGAAGGAGAGGAAGGAAGCTGTGCAGACAGAGCAGTTTCTGGGAGCAAGTGAAGAGCGCTCCTGCAGACAAGTGGACAGGCGGAACGTGCACGGACGCAAAGCGTGGGGCCAAGTCTTAGGGGCAGCCACCGTGAACATGTATTCTGGGGACTCCAGGAGTGGAACTTAGTGTAGCCAAGATGTCCAAACCCGCAGTGAAAAGGGCCGTACGTGTGAAAGAGGCCTAAGAGTGTGTCCCCCACTGCCTATATTTTACATCCAATCCCTTTTGCATGTAGCATGTCGGCCGGGACACGACTACAATCCGAAGCCGCGGCTGAACCCCTGACCGACCCTACAGTTCAATGAAACGATATAATAAAATATTTACAAAATGTGAGGGGTGTACTCACGTTTGTGATACACTGCATATATTGATAGACTGGACTTTTACAGACATAGTCATACAGTTTGTTTACTTTTCATTTTCTTTTATAATTTTTACATTTTTTAATTTGATTTTTTTTAAACTTTATTTTTTTTTGTAGTCCTCCTGTGATACTTGACCCTGTAATCATCTGATTGCTTATACGGTATACTTCAGTACAACAGTTTTGCCGTATATATTATAAATATTGGTGACCCGTGGCTGTACTTGAGTGGAGTAACAAGATGACAGCGACAAATGCCTGTCAACATGCTCCAGCTGCAATGGCAGTCTATTGGTGACCCGTGACTACATCAAGAGGGCTGATGGGAGACAGTGCACGTACGTCCCAGGGCACTTTCCATTTAAAGGGAATCTGTAAGCAGGTTTTTGTTACTTTATCTGAGAGCAGAAAAGGATAAATCCAGCATCCAGTTTCCAGCAGTAATATAAAACGAATTCTTTATTTAAAATGGTTAAAAAGTCATTCCATAGAAATATAAAAACAACACCTTATGGCATATCAGTGTCGGGAGTACGCGTTTCGGAGGATCATCTCCTTGGTCTCAGAATAAGGAGGTAATCCTCCGAAACGCGTACCCCCGACACTGATATGCCATAAGGTGGTTTTATATTTCTATGGAATGACTTTTTAATGATTTAAAATAAAGAATTAGTTTTATATTACTGCTGGAAACTGGATGCTGGATTTATCCTTTTCTACTAACTACCTCAGTGGGCTCTGCTGATATCCATGCACCGTTCAAGCCTTCTTCTGGAACTCCAGGTGGGTGGTTAACTCCTTTTCTATTTATCTGACAGCAGTATGATGTAGGCAAAGAGATTTTGAAACTAAGCATGTTTAACTTAGATTACTGGGTACAGCAGTTCTAACATTATCAAAGAATTAAGTTTAGCTGAGCTGGGAGAACTGTCCTGCCCACTTCAAGCTCTGAATAGAGATTGTGCATTGACTGTGAGGTGTCAATCACAGCCGGGGGTGTGCCGGACAATGAGGCACAGGCTTTGTAGTCCAATGTTAATCACAGGTTAATAAACCCTTTAGTAGAGGTAAACAATAGCTCTACACAGATAAGAGAAGCACAGTTGTTTTTCTTTTTAACCGTTTAACCCTTGCAGCATGCTGTCCCCAGCTAAGGCTAGGTTCACACACTGCGTTTTTTTGACGCTGCGTTTTTGTGCGTTTTTTGCGGCAAAAAACGCACAAAAACGCACCCGCGGCAAATAAATGCGGCAAAAAAAGCACGCGTTTTGCGGCGATTTGGTGCGTTTTTTGCTGCGTTTTGCTGCGTTTTTGCTCACTGCGTCTTTATGCGTTTTTTATCAGTGAACAAAAAAAAAGGTCTGATGTCATTTCCTTCTTCAATATGTTCTTCATTCTCCACTAGTGTATGCAGGAGAGCAGACAGCTGCAGAACTACAAGGCTCAGCATACTCCATCCAATAGTGTATGCAGGAGAGCAGACAGCAGCTGCAGTACTACAAGGCTCAGCATGCTCCATCCAGGACTGTATGCTGGAGAGTCAGGGGGAGCAGACCTACAAGGCTCAGCATCCTCTATCCAATAGTGTATGCAGGAGAGCAGACAGCAGCTGTCGAACTACAAGGCTCAGCATCCTCCATCCAATAGTGTATGCAGGAGAGCAGACAGCAGCTGTCGAACTACAAGGCTCAGCATCCTCCATCCAATAGTGTATGCAGGAGAGCAGACAGCAGCTGTCGAACTACAAGGCTCAGCATCCTCCTTCCAGGACTGTATGCAGGAGAGCAGACAGCAGCTGTCGAACTACAAGGCTCAGCATCATCCTTCCAGGACTGTATGCAGGATTTCTTTGCCCCCCCCAAAAAAAAAATGACGTGGGCTTCGCCATATTTTTGTATGCTAGCCGGGTACAGCAGGCAGGTACGGGCTGCCCCCAACCCCCAGCTGCCTATTTGTACCCGGCTGGGAACCAAAAATATAGAGAAGCCCTTTTTTTAATTATTTCATGAATTTCATGAAATAATTAAAAAAAAAAAATGACGTGAGCTTCGCCTAATTTTTGTGTCCAGCCGGGTACAACTAGGCAGCTGGGGATTGGAATCCACAGTGCAGGTTGCCCATGCTTTCTGGGCACCCCCGCTGAGAATTGCAGTCCGCAGCCACCCCAGAAAATGGCGCTTTCATAGAAGCGCCATCTTCTGGCGCTGTATCCAACTCTTCCAGCTGCCCTGATGCCGGGTGGCTCACTGGGTAATAATGGGGTTAGGGCTAGCTGTATATTATCAGCTGGCCCTAAGCCCGAAATTCATGGTGTCACGCCAATATTAGACATGGCCACCATGAATTTCTAGTAAAGATAAAAAAAACACAACACACAGAAAAATATTTTTATTAGAAATAAAACACAACACAATTAGTGACTCCATCTTTATTGAAATAAAGAACCCCCCTCCGCAGTAATCCTGGGTCAAGGGTCCCGCGCCGTCCAATCCGGATCCAATATCATCTGATCGGTTTGCTGGAAGGCAAAGCGATCAGATGATGTGTCAGGTTCAAGTGCCTGAATCACATCATACATCGGCTGATTGTATAAAAGCCGTTTATACAATCAGCTGATGCATCGGTGCAAAAAAAAAATACTCACTTATGTGCTGATTACCGGCAGCTCCTAGAGCGATTGGAGGAGTCTGATCCCGTCCGATCGCTGCAGCAGCTGCCGGTAATCAGGGATGAAGTCTCCTGACGCATCCGCTGATAACCGGCCGGGCACCGGCGTCAGCCCGAGACTTACGATCAGCTGACGCGTTAGGTGACTGCATCAGGTGATCCATCGCCAGGTCCTGCATCCTGCAGGCATACGTACCCGGGGAGACTGCACACACCCGGAGCGGCGGTACCGGTAGGAGGATCTGGGAGCGGGCATGGCACCGGGAGTCTGCAGACAGGTGAGTATGACTTTTTTTTTTTCTACTGTTAACTTTTGTTTTCGCAGCCGCTTCCACCTCCCGCCCAGACATGGCGCCGCACGGCAGCATACATGCACAGGACCGGAGGTGGAAGCGGCGGTGACGGTACCGGGAGGATTCATGCTTCTGTATTTACTGACAGAAGGAATCCTCTTCCTGTACACGCCACTTTACTATCCACCTCCTGCGTTTATAGCTGCGTTTTTGGTCTTAGAAACGCACTAAAACGCACCAAAACACACCTATTTGCGTTTCTCATTGCGTCTTTCAACATCCCATTGCACTCAATGGATGAAAAGCGCAGTGAAAAACGCGGGAATAATTGACATGCTGCGTTTTTGTGGCACCACAAAAACGCAGCTGAAAAAAAACGCTGTGTGCAGACAGCAAAAATGAAAACTCATAGACTTTGCTGGGGAAGCAAAGTCATGCAGTTTTCTGAGCAAAAACGCACCCGAAAACTGCGCAAAAACGCCGCGAAAATCGCACTGTGTGAACTTACCCTTAGAGGTCAACAGTAAAAATCACGGTCTCTTATGAAGCTCAGTATGAAGTTGGCAGCAGGCTTCCGGCTGCCATGGTAACCCCAGAGATTAACAGCAGCATGTAAATGGTTAACAGCGAAACTCAAATCTCAGCTCTGGCTGCTTAATGAATCAGCACTCCAGTGAGTGCTTCATTAAGATTGGCGTGAGCTACGCCAGTCGTAATGAATTGCCCACCATGATGTGTTAATTTTACTTTTTTATTTTACAACTTTTCTGCTGTTAAGGGGGTGTTACACGCAGCGATATCGCTAGCGATATCGCTGGTGAAAGCACCCGCCCCCGTCGTTTGTGCGTCACGGGCAAATCGTTGCCTGTGGTGCACAAAATTGTTAGGAGCCGTCACACGGGACTTACCTGCCTAGTGATGTCGCTGAGTCTGGCGAACTGCCTCCTTTCTAAGGGGGCGGTTCATTCAGTGTCACTAAGCGGCTGCCCAATAGAAGTGGAGGGGCGGAGATGAGCGGGACGTAACATCCCGCCCACCTCCTTCCTTCCTCATTGCCGGCGGCTGCAGGTAAGCTGAAGTTTGTCGTTCCCGAGGTGTCACACATAGCGATGTGTGCTGCCTCAGGAACGACGAACAACCTGCGTCCTCAACAATCAACGAATTTTTGAAAAGGAACGATGTGTCAACGATGGACGATAAGGTGAGAATTTTCCATCGTTAACGGTCATTCCTTGATGTCACACGCAACAACGTCGCTAGCGATGACGGATGTGCGTCACGGAATCCGTGACCCCGGCGATATATCGTTATACGTCGTTGCATGTAACGGGGCCTTTAATCTTGATATTAGCAGATAAGTTGTGGCAGAGGCCTTTTACAGTGATAAATGTTTGTGAATTGTATTTTACAATATAAGTTGTTCATACTTGTGCTTAGGTTCTGAATCAAGACCCCAAATTCCTTATGTTCTTGGGAATACTGCCTATATTATTCTGGACATTCACAAAATACTTCTATTTCACGTCTTTTCTTTTCTGTCTCAACTGACAAAAGTTGCACATAATTATTTAGATGTTATGAAAAGTTCGAGTTATTGGTACCTCTTATTTGTTGGGGTATATTCACATGCAGCAGATATTTTGCGCTTGCCTTTTAAACAACTCCATTCTGATATATGGAATTGATTTTTAGTCCTTATTGTGATACAGTGATACATATTGTGTGTTAAACACTATAATGAATCATCTGTTTGCCAGTTTCTCAGCTATTGATCCTTTAAAAAGAAAAATAAATGGCTAAAAGATGTAGAAAATAACTGTGACATAGTTAAATGTAATATTATACATGGCATATTCCATATTTACAGTCCAAGCATGCTATTTTCATGTGTCCAACACTTGATAGATGAGGTCATTCTGCATCAAGTGAAGCCTGTCTCATGCTGTTTTTGCTGGCCACGCTCTCAGTCAAAATATTTCTTAAAGTTTTGCTTTAAAATTACTGAAATTATTTTTAATTCCTAGAAATGTGGGAGGCTGCAGACTGCTGTGCAGTGAAATGATGAGCCTCGTTTTACTCCGTATTTTACTCTTAGGTGGGCACAGCTTGATTTAATAGTGACATTTGGCAGGAAACTATGGTAAAGCATTATTGTCAGTTGTGCCATAGTCACCAGGCATTACTACAGGTATAGCAGAGAATACAGAAACCATTGATCAAAATAAGACTAGATGTTAGTGACTTGCCCCAGGGCTATGGGGTACTCGGTCCCGGGCGGTGTATTACTGGGATGTGTCACTGGCTGGCTGTTGCCCAGTCCCGTGACCCTGGGGGTCGCTTGTACAGGGGAATATTTAATAAAGTTTTTATCGTGACGCCACTTGCAGGTTGCGGTTATGGAGATGGATCGTTGCTGCACAGTCTCTTACCGCTGGGGCTGATGGTAATGGCAGCCTGGATGTTGGGCCTTCCGCAAGTTGGGCCAGGGTCCCAGGGGGTAGGTGATGGAGTTAGGCGCGGAGAGAAAGTAGGCCACACAAGATTGCAGTATAACTGGGATCTTTATTCACAGCAGTTTGATGGCTGGTACCCAGAGGAAGGCTGGTCCTCACCACTGGTCCCCTTAGTCCCAGTGCCGGTTTGGTGACCTGGTGACTTCTTTCCCCTGCATTCTTCTCTAGTTGGTGGGTCCCCATGGCTTGGAGCATCTGGGGGTTCCCTCCTGGTAGTCTCTCAGTCTTTAGTCCGTACGGCGGGCAGTTTGAACCCTGTAGGGTCGGTGATCCGTTCCGGTCCCTGGTTTTCCCGTCACTGCTGGTGCCCCCGGGCTTTACGGTCAGTAAGGTCCTGGATGGTCCCCTCACTGTGCAGATTTTATCAGGTCTGCCTGGAGCGTTTCCCTGACTTAGGGCTCTGTACCCCGTCGGTGCTATGGTTCCGAGAGTACTCCACCATACTCCTTCGGCAACTACACACCTGTGACTGACAGGTCACTGTTACACACTCCCCGTCAGTACAGGTATGTCCATCTTCTCTCACTTCCACTTACTGACTATCTGACCCCTCCTTCCTGGTTGTCGTCTAGTGGATTGGATCAGCTCCACCCCTAGGTGGCCATCCATTGGATCCAACTCTAGTCTGTCACCAGTCCTTGGGGAAGGGAAAAACTGGGATTATATATGTGTTTTAGGTGTTACCGGCACTGGTCTTCCAAGTTCCTGGGGGTAGGCCCTGCATCTTTGACAGGATGCAGTACCTTGAAACTCCTAACAGCTTCAGGGGCGCTACATTAGCAACAATATAGACCCCAGAATTTAGCATGTGTAAAGCTTCCATCCTTGTGTTGTCTGCATAAAAAACAGACAGCACATTTACAAATCCTAACCAATGGACTACTTTACGTGAATGTTTTTCTACATGAATTGATGGATTATATGAAAATTAAACACAATGCTTAAACCTCCTCCATTTTTTAGATGAGCCATTGACTATTATAGGTGGGGATTAAACACAATCCATTGTGAGAGAATACAAGCTATTTTGTATTCCATAGAAACCATCTTGTCTTATAACTGAATGATGTCATAGGGCTCAGCTAACACTATTAGGTGGGGAAGTTTCACATTTCTGCACACACCCCTGTGGCTCTTATTGCTGCATGGTAATTCCTTTGTTTGGGATACTATATAAGCTGGTCAAATCATGTAATAAAACTGAAACTCTCAGTGCACCATGCTTGGCTGTGTTGTACTGATTCTTACTAATCTTATTAATTTGGAGTTCCAAGGGCATGGAAACAAAGTATTTCACTCACACCAAATAGCATCCATTTTAATAGATACATTGCAAAATTTACACAACAACAGGCCTCATTCATTTAATAAAAAAAACTAACAGATGACATATAGTTGTCAAAAATGGATGTATGGATGATATATAGACATGAGAAATGAACACATAGAACACCATACAAGAAATTGACACTTTTTTTATGCCTAAGGCTGAATCTGGAAAAAATTAAGTTTTTTTGATGTTGTCATGTTTGCTGTGTGCAAACAAATATTAGAAAGTTCAGATCCACAAATTACATCTGATGGCGACTTCCTTTAAATGTAAACATTGCTAAATATGTCTACAAATAATTTGTCAAAAATTCCATGGTGTATTTTAATTGTAATAGGATTTTTAGAACATTCTAAACACAAGTGGTAACAATGTACAACATGTCCAGGATGGTCCTTAAAACTTGGTGCAGTCACTGGTGTAAGTGGTGAGATTAAAGAATTGATGAGCATTCCGTGGGCGGTAATCTCAGAATGGGCAATAATGTCAGACTATAGAGTTTGTTATGTCATAAAGGCTCATTGCCAGCCACAATCGCACAAAGAACCAGGGTGGCCCATGTTGAGGGCATGTTGTCATATATCTAAATTTAGTGACCTGGTGAGTCTCCTGTATTAGGGATCAGCGGGTTGATGACATTTCTGGAGTGATAAGGTCATAGAGGATATGACAAGGGTCTTTTCAAGACCCCTGTGCTGGAAAATGGTGTATGCTGGCAGCAGTAAAGTTTTGAACAGAAATAGATATGCTTCTGCTGCCCACATTGTTTGTGCATTGCCATGGCTGATGACATAATTTAGGAGCTTAGGCTTGACATGTGTAGGACATCAATGATATCAGAAGCATGCAAAACAGCTAGATCATCCTCAAGCCCCAAGATAAAAGCCAAAAGGTTGATTAATCCATACTCCATTTTTTATTTCACTATTAACATAGAGTTTATAAAGGTGCAATGTTATGACTAGAGCTGATCTAACTGGCCAAAAACCGGGACCGGTGGATCACTGCTCAATTAAAAAAAAAAAGTCCGATCCGCTCCGGAATCCGGTGCCCATATAAATTAATGGGGACCAGAATCTGAAGATTAAAAATGTTGGTGGAAGGGATAGGGGAGTAGGAGCGCGCGCGATATACTCACCCAGGCGGTGTCATGGCATTGCTGCAAACTCCTTCCGGGTCACACTTTTCCCTTCCGAAGACGACAATTCAATATTCATTGTTTTGCCTGCCCACCGGCGTGTGTAATTGGTTGCAGTTAGATGTGCCCTCACACTGAGTGTCAGCGTGTCAGCTGACTGCAACCAATCACAGGCGGCAGGATGGCCGATGGGCGGGGAAAGCAGTGCAAGTGTCTACAGGTCAGTATGGTGAGCGTGCATATAGACAGAAACACCTGCACCCTCCTGTCAGAATGTGTGGCTGTGCTGGTGATGTGCTGTCAGACTTGTGCGTGTCTGGCATGACATTACCCGGAACGGCCTGCCGCTCTCTGAACATGAGCATGCATGTACTTAGAAATACATGCACGCTTTTGTCAGAAGTGTGCGCGGCTGTGCCGGTGATGCGATGTTAGACTCGTGCGAGTCCCTCACAAGTGTGACTCCGGCCTAAGAGAAATCACATGCGGCTTTTTTTTTATTTAAATTAAAAAAAACAACCCCTAACTTTCATCCCCAGCCAAGTTAAAGCCAGCTGGGGGCTGGTAGTCTGGTATTGCCGTATCTATTAGATGCGACAATCCCGGTGCTATACCGGCTCTGCCCATTGCCCTGGAGCGGTGGCAATCGGGGTAATGAGAGGTTAATAACAGCGCACAGCTGCTACTCAACCCTAGGTCAGTGATGGCACAGGCGACAATGAGATACCAGCATCACACTAACCTGTAAATGAAAGTAAATAAGCACAAACACAGAAAAATCCTTTATTTGGAAAAAAAATACAAAAATGCACCCTCCTTCACCACTTTATTAACCCCCAACACACCACTCCAGGTCCGGCGAAAGTCACACAAGGTCCCACGGATATTCAACTCTGCTACATCTGAATATGACAACGAGCGGCCGTAGAGGACAATTGCTTGCTGTGAGCTCTAGAGAATGAATGAGCTGCGCAATGAGCAGTGACGTCACTTAGATCATTTGCGGTCACAGCTGAAGGTTCCCACAGTCCTTCACCTGTGATCGTAGGTAAAGTGACATCAGGTGGAAGTTACTGAGTACACAGACCTACATCTCCTAGCAGAAAATCACATTTGTTTTTGGCCAAGTGATGCAGCTTTGGTGCTGAAATTTTTACACCATATTGTTGTTTTGTTCCGGATTTTTGCCCAGTTTTTTGCCAGGAGGTGCACATTTAATGCTGAAATTGTCTGCACCAGATTTCAGCATCAAATTTCCACCTGCTGGCAGAATTTTTTTTTTTCATTTTTGGGCCAATGGATCTGCATCTAATCTACACCTCTTGGCAAAAAAAAGTGTTTTTTTTGTTCTGGCTTTTTGCCGTGATTTTTTGCTGCGGTTTTGTTCCAAGTCATGCACATTTGGTGCTGAAATTGTCTGCACCAGATTTCTGCACAAAATTTGCATTTTTTTTGCTACTTAAGAAAAGAAGAACAACGTGCAGTTACATAGTTACATAGTTACTTAGGTTGAAAAAAGACCTAGGTCCATCTAGTTCAACCCCAGCCAAAATAAAGCCGGCTGGGGGCTGGTATTCTCAGCCCGCAGCCGCCCGGCATTGCCGCATCTATTAGATGTAACAATCCCAGTGCTATACCGGCTCTTCCCGGTGCCCTGGTGTGGTAGCAATTGGGGTAATCATGGGTTAATAACAGCGCACAGCTGCTACTAAACCCTAGGTTAATGATGGCACAGGCATCTATGAGATACCTCCATCATTAACCTGTACATGACAGTAAATAAGCACAAACGCAGAGAAAAATCCTTTATTTGGAATAAAATACAAAAACGCACCCTTCTTCACCACTTTATTAACCCCCAACACCCTGTAAGTCCGGTGTAATCCACACGACGATGCATCCAGCTCTGCAACATCTCACAGCAGCCATAGAGAACGACCACCAGCTGTGAGTGTAGCCTTTAACTGAGCTGCGATGAGCGATGACTGCAGGCAGACACTGTCACAGGCTGGGGGCGCATCTGACTGCAACCAATCACAGACGACAGGACGGCCGGTGGGCGGGGAAAGTGCGGAAAGCTGTGTGTATTCGATGAGCCTATTACACAGTACAGGAAGTGAATGCGTGACCCAGAAGCAGTGTGCCGCCATGACATCAAGTCTCGGTAAGTATGAAACGCTGTTTTGATTCTGTTTTTCTTTATTTTTTAATTATTTTCCCCAGTGCCGGATCTGGCTCGTGCATCCGGAATCCTGGGGCCGGGTGCAGCACCTGGGCATCTTTGAAACCGCGCGGATCGGGGCTTTTACAGTCCGGATCCGCTCAGCCCTAGTTATGACTAGAGATGAGCGAACCAGTCCCGGTTCGGCTCGAGGCCGGTTCGCCGAACGGGGGTCCCGTTCGAGTTCGGCTCGTCGAACGTTCGACAAACCGAACTCGAACGTATAGGCTATAATGGGAGGCAATCACAAACACATAATAATGCATGATAAATGTACACAAACAGTTAATAAACATTGCCATAACACTTACCGGTCCTCGCGATCCCTTCTGCACTCTGTCTCCTGCCGCTATTCCATCCGATGATCGCTGAATCCTCCCGGTGATGGCACTGCCAGCAGAGATGCAGGACCTATCGTGACGTCAAAATAGCCATGTGACCAGTCACGTGGCTATTATCTCATTGGCTACAGACTGGTCACATGACTGTGACACGTCATGTAGGACCTGCGAGTGCATCTCTCCGGTACACGGTGCACATTTGTGTATCGCCGTGTACCGGCGACATGCTCTAGCACACGGTCGACTCCCCGTTCCGTTAGGGACCGGCTGACACAGCCGGTCATTAACGGAGATCACCGTTGCCATAGCAACGCAGTTAGCGGTGATGTCACCGCTAACCGCGGCTCCGAGAGCACCGTTGCTATGGTAACGCGTCTGTCAGCGTTACCGCTGTTATCGCTGACAGCCAGCACTGATCACTCACGGAGTGAAGGCTGCACGCTGCTTCCCGATTGTAGTGATGATTGTAGTGAGGATGGAGGTTCCCCAGCCCCAAGTGATGAGCTGGTGAATCTCATCCTTCCTCACTACAATCGTCACTACTACTACACTAGTGATGATTGTAGTGAGGATGGAGGTTCCCCAGCCCCAAGTGATGAGCTGGTGAATCTCATCCTTCCTCACTACAATCGTCACTACTACTACACTAGTGATGATTGTAGTGAGGATGGAGGTTCCCCAGCCCCAAGTGATGAGCTGGTGAATCTCATCCTCACTACAATCGTCACTACTACTACACTAGAAAGAAAGAAGACAGAAGAGCAGGATCGTGGAGGGCTGACAGGGGGTAATAAAGATGGAGTCTCTAATGTGTCTGTGTATTTATTTCTATTAAAGTATTTTTTCTCTGTGTGGTTTTTTTTTAACCCTTTATTGGAGATTCTTAATGGCCGGGTCAAACGTGCCTGACATTAAGAATCTCTGGCTTAATACTGGCTAGTAAAACAAAGCCAGTATTAACTCATGATTACCCAACAAGCCACCCGGCTCCAGGGCTGTTGGAAGAGTTGGATACAGCGCCAGATGATGGCGCTTCTATGAGAGCGCCATTTTCTGGGACGGCTGCGGACTGAAATCCGCAGTAGAGGCGCCCAGAAACCTCGGGCTAACCTGTGCTGCGGATTCCAATCCCCAGCTGCCTAGTTGTACCCGGCTGGACACAAAAATGGGGCGAAGCCCACGTCATTTGTTTTTTAATTATTTCATGAAATAAGTGAAATAATTAAAAAAAAACGGGCTTCCCTATATTTTTGGTTCCCAGCCGGGTACAAATAGGCAACTGGGGGTTGGAGGCAGCCCGTGGCTGCCTGCTGTACCTGGCTAGCATACAAAAATATGGCGAAGCTCACGTCCTTTTTTTTGTAGTTTTTTGGCAAAAAAAATAAAAAATGCTTCCCTGGATTTTCCATTGCCAGTGAAGGTAACACCAAGCAGTGGCGGTAAGCAGCCAGTAGCTGCTTGGATTACCCTTAGCTAGCAATACAAAAAATGCAGCGGGAGCCCATATATATTTTTTTTAATTATTTATTTAAATAACTAAAAATAAAATGGGCTTCCCTGTATTTTGATTGCTGGACATCACAGTGCTGTAAAAATAAATCTTTAAAAAAATGACGTAGCGCTCCGCGGTATTTTTGATTCTCAGCGCAGATAAAGCAGACAGCTATGGGTTGCCACCCCCATCTGCCTGCCGTTACCTTGGTTGGCAATCAAAATACAGGGAAGCCCATTAATTTTTTCTATTTAAAAAATAGTTAAAAAAAATGACGTTGGGTCCCCCCATTTTTGATAGCCAGCTAGGGTAAAGCAGACGGCTGTAGCCTGAAAACCACAGCTGGCAACCCCTCAGGCTCTTTTTTATAATTATTTTATAAATATTAATAATTACACAATAAAAGTAGGGTCCCCCCCAAATTGGATCACCAGCCAAGGTAAAGCGGACAGCTGTGGTCTGGTATTCTCAGGGTGGAAAGGTCCATAGTTATTGGGCCTTCACAGCCTAAAAATAGCAGGCCGCAGGCACCCCAGACGTGGCGCATCCACTAGATGCGCCAATCCTGGCGCTTCACCCCAGCTCATCCCGTGCCCTGGTGCAGTGGCAAACGGGGTAATAAATCGGGTTGATACTAGCTGTAAAGTCACCTGAGATCAAGCCCAGCAGTTTGTGATGTCATGGCGTCTATTAGATACCCAACATCATAAACTGTCAGTACTAACAAAAACAAAAAATCGACAAAAGAAATTTATTTGAAAAAACAGTCCCCAAAACATTTCCTCTTTCACCAATTTATTGTAAGAAAAAAAATAAAGGGGTCCCACGACGACTCTGGACCGTCTAGAATATGGGGGGGAGACACTCAGGGAACGTATCCCCCATTTTCTAGGAGTGCGGACCCTTCATGTGAGGAGTGTGGGTGCAATGAATCTGCACTCACTCTCCCCGGGTCCACAGCAGCAGAGTCCATGTCGTAATGGTTGCTACCAAAGCTGCAATGCCCTGCTCATGAGGTAAGGGCATGCCTAATCAGGAGAACTACTGTAGAGGAAGCTCTGCTCACTGGTATATAGGTGCTCAGAGGTAATAATAGATAAAATTAGTGAGTAACCTCGGCACTCTAAATCTCCCAGACTAAAGCCCGCTACACACGCTTCAATATATCTCACAATCCGTCGTTGGGGTCAAGTTGTAAGTGACGCACATCCGGCATCGTTTGTGAGGTATCTGCGTGTGACAGCTACATGCGATCAGGATTGAACGCAAAACCGTTGATCGCAAACACATCGTATCATTCTCTAGAATTGAGCGTTTTGTTGCACGAACCTAGTCAATTGTAACGTGTGACATCCCTCATACGATTTTGTTGTCTGATGCTATGTGCGCAGGTGTGCGCTCTGCACCGCAGCTTAAAAAAGGTCTGCTTCAGAGCGCAGCTGAAAAGCTGCGTTCTGAAGCGCCTCACAATGTCTGTCATGCACTAATCTCTGTCAGTCCGTCACTATCTCTGTCCCTCACTCTCTGTCCATGTCAGTCTATCCCCCTCTCTCATATACTCACCAATCCCCGATCCCCGGCGCTGCACGGCATTCACACTGCTCCGGCGGCTTTTACTGTTTTGAAAAAGCCGGCCGCCCATTAAACAATTTCGTATTCACTGCTTTCCCCGCCCACCAGCGCCTATGATTGGTTACAGTGAGACACGCCCCCACTCTGAGTGACAGGTGTCACACTGCACCCAATCACAGCAGCCGGTGGGCGTGTCTATACTGTGTAGTGAAATAAATAATTAAATAATTAAAAAAAACGGCGTGCGGTTCCCCCCATTTTTAAAACCAGCCAGATAAAGCCATACGGCTGAAGGCTGGTATTCTCAGGATGGGGAGCTCCACATTATGGGGAGCCCCCCACCCTAACAATATCAGCCAACAGCCGCCCAGAATTGCCGCATACATTATATGCGACAGTTCTGGGACTGTACCCGGCTCTTCCCGATTTACCCTGGTGCGTTGGCAAATCGGGGTAATAAGGAGTTATTGGCAGCCCATAGCTGCCAATAAGTCCTAGATTAATCATGTCAGGCGTCTATGAGACACCCTCCATGATTAATCTGTAAGTTACAGTAAATAAACACACACACCAGAAAAAAATCCTTTATTAGAAATAAAAACACACACATATACCCTGGTTCACCACTTTAATCAGCCCCAAAAAGCCCTCCTTGTCCAGCGTAATCCAGGATGATCCAGCGTCGCATCCAGCGCTGCTGCATGGAGGTGACCGGAGCTGCAGCAGACACAGCCGCTCCGGTCACCTCCACGCAGCAAATGAACACTTCAGTTACTCAGGAGATTAGCGGTCACCGGTGAGTCTTCACTGGTGACCGCTAATCAGGACGCGACACAGACAGAGCCGCAGCATCACAATGAAGTCGGGTGAAGTTCACCCGAGTTCATTCTGACAGTGCGGCTCTGTCTGTGTCTGCTGTCATCTGCCATTCAGCTCTGCTACATGGCTGTCTGTGTCTGCTGTCAGCGGCCATGTAGCAGAGCTGAATGGCAGATGACATAGTAAAAACGCATCCCGATTCCCTACACATTACACACGCTTGGCAAGTCAATAAATAAAAAAAAAAAAAAGGTGCTCAATGCATACGTCACAGAACACATGATCTAAAGGATCGCACACAAAATTGACCAATTTAACATAGACTACTAACGCTCGTGTGACAGCAAATGAACGACCAACGTGAAATCTCATAGATCCCGTATGCAACCTGGGCGTGTCACATCGCAAATGCGATTGTACAACTAATTGCAACGTGTAAAGTGGGCTTTAGTCAGTAAGTCACAACGGATAGTAATGCAAAATCACTCTTTATTGGTCCGTATTAAGAAAAAAATTTTTTTCATAAGCATATATGTTTTTGTCCAAAACAAGTTACAAATGACGTTTCGGCCTGAGCCTTCGTCAGATTGGACTTATCTGCATGTAATCATGAAAAATGACAATAATCAGTATCACATAAGAGTGAGAGAACAATAACATAAACTCGAACAATGTAGAGGTACAATTGGGATGCAGCAAAAAAATTGTAACACAGCAAGAAATGAAACACATGATACAAATGTCATAATACAGTACAAGGACAAAATAGTAATGACAAATATGGGGTCAGAGTAGACTTAGACAGCTCTGGTACGAAAGAGATGTCAATCATAAAGTAACATGTGCAGTAGGTGTAGAGCTACAGTATGCATGGCAGAGCTAATGGGTAGACCGACCATAGAAAAAGAACGGAGAAAAAGTGGAGAAAAAAGTGGAGAAAAAAGTGGAGAATAAGTGGAGAATAAGTGGAGAATAAGTGGAGAAAAAGTGGAGAAAAAGTGGAGAAAAAAGTGGAGAAGAAGTGGAGAAAAAGTGGAGAAAAAGTGGAGAAAAAGTGGAGAATAAGTGGAGAAAAAGTGGAGAAAAAGTGGAGAAAAAGTGGAGAAAAAGTGGAGAAAAAGTGGAGAAAAAGTGGAGAAAAAGTGGAGAAAAAGTGGAGAAAAAGTGGAGAAAAAGTGGAGAAAAAGTGGAGAATAAGTGGAGAAAAAGTGGAGAAAAAAATAGAGAAAAAGTGGAGAAAAAGTGGAGAATAAGTGGAGAAAAAAATGGAGAAAAAGTGGAGAATAAGTGGAGAATAAGTGGAGAAAAAAGTGGAGAAAAAGTGGAGAAAAAGTGGAGAAAAAGTGGAGAAAAAAGTGGAGAAAAAGTGGAGAAAAAGTGGAGAAAAAAATGGAGAAAAAGTGGAGAAAAAGTGGAGAATAAGTGGAGAAAAAAATGTAGAAAAAGTGGAGAAAAAAATGGAGAAAAAGTGGAGAAAAAATGGAGAAAAAGTGGAGCACCCTTTGGTGCCTTTCATGTGGCACTAAGGGGTGCTTAGCTTTGTATTTAGCCAAAAAATGAAAAAAAAATGACGTAGGGTTCCCCCTAGTTTTGTAGCCAGCTAGGGTAAAGCAGACGGCTGCAGCCTGCAGACCGCAGCTGGCAACCTCACCTTGGCTGGTAATCCAAAACTGAGGGCACCCCACGCTGTTATTTTAAATTAAATAAATAATTAAAAAAAAAAACACGTAGGGGTCCCCCAAAATTGGATCACCAGCCAAGGTAAAGCAGACAGCTGGGGCCTGATATTCTCAGACTAGGGAGGTCCATGGTTATTGGACTCTCCCCAGCCTAAAAATAGCAGGCCGCAGCCGCCCCAGAAGTGGCGCATCCATTAGATGCGCCAATCCTGGTGCTTCGCCCCAGCTCATCCCGCGCCCTGGTGCGGTGGCAAACGGGGTAATATATGGGGTTAATACCAGATGTGTAATGTCACCTGGCATCAAGCCCTGGGGTTGGTGAGGTCAGGCGTCTATCAGATACCAGACATCACCAACCCAGTCAGTAATAAAAAAAAATAGACGACAACCACATTTTTATTTGAAAAAACACTCCCCAAAACATTCCCTCTTTAACCAATTTATTAGAATGAAAAACAAATCCAGGTCTGGTGTAATCCAAGGGGTTGCCATGATGATCCACACTGTCCCAGTCAATGAAGAGCAGGATGTTCCCCATTGGCTGGGAGAGCAGTGCAGTGACCTGAGCTAACATCAATGGGTCAGCCCAGGTCACTGCAGGGGATGACAAGTGCTGCTGTCAGCGAGGTACATTACCTGCGCTGATCTCCAGCACTGCCGACAGCCCCTGTCACTGAGGTCAATGACCGGCGCCTTCACATCAAGTATCGCGAGAGGACCGTGACGTCACCGCTAGTCAGTCTCGGGTCGGAAGCGAGAGGTGATGTGACAAGCGGCGGCCATGGAGGACAGTGACAGCGCTGAGGTCGGGATGGCGGGACTTCATCACCGCAGGTAAGCCGAGCGGGGGGAGGGGGGGGGTGGGGTGGGGGTGTATGTGTGTGTGTGTGTGTGTGTGTGTATATGTGTACATGCCGCGGGCAGGAGGGGGCAGAGCGAGCTGAGCGGGGAAGTGTGGGCTTCCTGCACGTAACTAAGATAAACATCGGGTTACTAACCAAAGCGCTTTGCTTGGATACCCGATGTTTATCTTGGTTACCAGCTTGTGGCAGGCTGCCAGCGATGGCTCCTGCTCACTGTAGCTGTAAAAAGCCCTGCTTTTTGCTGCTAGAACCGTTCTCGAACGTATCTAGAACTATCGAGCTTTTGCAAAAAGCTCGAGTTCTAGTTCGATCTCGAACAGCCCCAAAAATCACTCGAGCTTAGAACTGGAGAACCTCGAACCGCGAACCGCGCTCAACTCTAGTTATGACCCTTATTAAAGCTGAGTGTTTTAAAGCAAAAGTTATTAAGAAAACCTTCTCAGGTACAGGATGATGTGAAACCTGTTTATTTTTGTGATTTTCCTAAGTATATATCATAATGTATTGATATCCTCACATGAGCATGGATGTTAGTTTATTTCTCGTAACTCCAAGTACAGTTTAATTAATTAGTGATAAATGTTAACCGCTTCAGAACCTCCTACTGTAAATATACGTCGGCGCTTGCTGGGTATTTTTACGGTCGGCAGTCAGGAATGGATCATGACCTCCTGCATGCTACCATTGCCATACCTGTAATATGATTCTCTCATGAGGGAGAATCAAATCACAGTAAACTGACACTTGGCTCAAACTCTAATAAGAGTTTGATCTGCGTGTCATTAGTATAATCAGTCTGATTCTTTCACACGAGAGAATCTATGTCCATGTGAGAAAGCCTTAATGCCAATAGTCCCAGGAATTATGTCCACCGAATCACCATCCGAGACTGGAGGAGGAGAGACACCTGGATCTTGGTGAAACTGGCTCAGGACAAAAGGCTTGAGGAGAGATACATGAAAAGAGTTGGGGATGTGTAGAGTAGGTGGCAACCTCAACTTGTACGATAGCTTTTTGATCCACTGGTGCACCTCAAATGGACTGATAAAGCGAAGACCCAACTTATATAATGGCATTTTAAGACAGACATATCTAGAATAAAGCCAAACCTTGTCTCTGGGCTGGAAGGAAGCAGAATCTAGGGTCTTTTGTCCATGTGTCTCTTCATACAGATGGAAGACTGCTCCAGAGTGGACTTGGTCTCTGCCCAGATGTTGGAGAAGGACTTCACGAGCGTATTGGCTGCCTGATTGCCAGAGGAACATACCACAGGACATGGGACTTTGGGTTGCTTCCCATAAACCCCATGCAATGGGGACTTGGCGGAGGACTCACTCGCATGGTTATTGTAGGTGAACTCCACCCACGGAAGAAGCTTAACTTAGTCACTGGGGTGCTCATCAATGAAATGACAGAGGTAGTTTGTCAGGACTTGGTTAACACGTTCCACTTGCCCATTGTATTGAAGGTGATAGACAAATGAAAAGTCCAAAGCAACATCCAGCATCACACAGAGAGCTCTTCAGAACCGCGCCATGAACTGGACCCCTCTATCCGACATAATGTGGAGAGGAAGATCGTGTAGCAGGAAAATATGTTGGATGAATTGCTCAGTGAGAACTGGGGTGGAAGGTAAGCTGGTGAGTGGCATTAAATGGGACATTTTAGAAAACATGTCCACCATGACCCAGATAACGATACAGACAGAGGACTTTCGTAATGGGGAAGGTGCAGCTGTGCTGGGGGAGAAAATGGTCAGACGGATGGAGGAGCTTTTAAACTAGGATCGGGGGGGAGGGAGGGTAGTGGAGCAAATAAGGGGATAGATAGAGCAGATAGAGACAGGGAGACAGTAGGGGTCAATGAAGGATTAGGGGGGGATGGGACATACAAGGAACGTAGGGAGGCTAGGAGTAATAAAGGTGTTAATAGGATTAAATGTCTACTGGCAAATGCAAGAAGAAGAATTAAGGGAAGAGCTTAAATGTGTAGATTGGGACAGAGTCATGGTAACTGGGGATACCGAACATAAATGGGGTAAGTTTAAGGATATACTACTAGAGTCCTGTAAAAAACGTATACCCTCTGGTAATAAAATGTCCAGGAATAAAAAGAAACCACTATGGATAAATAAGACTGTACAAAGTATAATAAAACAAAAACAAAGGGCGTTTAAAATCTTAAAGGCTGAGAATACAGAAATAGCATTGCAGGAGTATAAAGATATCAATAGGCAATGCAAAAAAGAAATCAAACAAGCAAAACTAGCTACTGAAACAAAAATCGCCAATGACATTAAAATAAATCCCAAAATCTTTTATAAATACATTAATGCCAAAAGGAAAACAAAGGATAGTATCGGACCCTTAAAATATAATAACAAGTTAGTTATAGAGGACAAACAAAAGACTGAGATATTAAATAGGCATTTCTCATCTGTATTCACCAAGGAACTGACTGTACCAGGGATCATTCAACAAGTGAAAAATCAAAGTCCACCACCCGATATAATTAATTTAACACAAGATGAAGTACGCCTACGTCTGAGTAAATTAAACATTGACAAATCCCCAGGGCCAGATGGCATTCATCCACGAATATTGAGGGAATTGAGCTCCGTAATCGACAGACCGCTGTATCTCATCTTTTTAGACTCACTTGTAACAGGGTTGGTGCCTCAGGATTGGAGGATTGCTGATGTGGTACCGATATTTAAGAAAGGTAAGAGGGTAGATCCAGGCAACTACCGTCCAGTAAGCCTGACATCAGTAGTATGCAAAGTTTTTGAGGGCATTTTAAGGGATGACATGCAAAAATATATTACAGAAAATAATATGATAACTGACAAAGCATGGATTCATGAAAGATAAGTCGTGTCTAACCAACCTGTTGGGGTTCTATGAGGGGGTAAGTGCAAACCTGGATATTGGTAATGCAGCTGATGTGATTTATTTGGACTTTGCAAAGGCATTTGATACTGTACCACATAATAGCCTTATACTAAAGCTCCAGAAGCAAGGACTAGGGGACACAATATGCAACTGGGTAAGGAATTGGCTAAAAGATAGGAAACAAAGAGTAGTCATAAATGGTACATTCTCTAAATGGGCTATAATCAGCAGTGGGGTGCCGCAGGGATCTGTGCTTGGACCGATTCTTTTTACTCTCTTTATTAATGACCTTGTGGATGGGATTGATAGTACAGTGTCAGTCTTTGCCGATGACACCAAACTATGTAGGATATTAAAAACTGACCTGGATAGTACAATATTACAAAAAGATCTGGATAAGATGTCAGAATGGGCAGATACTTGGCAAATGAGAATAAATGTTGATAAATGTAAAGTAATGCACCTAGGACGGAGTAATCCTATAGCTGCGTATACATTAAATGGAAGTAAAGTCGGGACTACAGAACAGAAGGACTTGGGTATTCTCATTACAAATAAGCTGAGCAGCAGCACTCAATGTCAAGCAGCAGCTGCTAAAGCAAACAAGACTTTAGGGTGTATAAAAAGAGAGATTAGATCCCGTGATCCCAACGTATTGTTACCCCTCTATAAATCACTTGTAAGGCCACATCTGGAATACGGGATCCAGTTTTGGGCTCCACATTTTAAAAAGGACATTCAGAAGTTAGAGTCAGTTCAAAGGCGGGCAACTAGACTATTACAAGGAATGGAAGGCCTCCCATATGATGACAGGTTGAAAAAGTTAGATATGTTTAGCTTAGAAAAAAGACGTCTCAGAGGAGATCTCATTTATATGTATAAATACATGTGTGGTCAATATAAAGGACTGGCACATGACTTATTTCTTCCGAAAACAATACTAAGGACCAGGGGGCACTCACTGCGAGTGGAAGAAAAGCGATTCCGACACCTAAATAGGAAAGGGTTCTTTACAGTTAGAGCGGTCAGACTGTGGAATGCCCTACCACAAGAGGTAGTAATGGCAGATACTATAACAGCTTTTAAAAAAGGGCTGGATGATTTCCTCAGTACACAAAACATTGTTGGTTATAAATGACTTAGTGACTAAATGTAGAACTGGTGGAGGAAGGTTGAACTAGATGCACCTAGGTCTTTTTTCAACCTAAGTAACTATGTAACTATGTAACTATGTAATTTTATAGGAAAAAAAATTGGACTTTTTCTTCATCTTTAGGATACAGAAACATAGAAAATTTGTAAGTCTGGGTTCAGACGAGGAAAGGTGATTGGTGTTCCTTGTCTCTGGCAAATGGGCTCCCACAATTTCTTAAAACCGTGTTCTAAGTACTTAAATTTTAGAAGTATATTTTATATAGCAGCAATGCATTTCAAAATTCATAAAGTCAATGTTCACAGATAACTTAGCGGGCATAACGTATGGTTCTACTGGTTTGTGTCTGTCCTATTGCCATGTACCCACAGCAACCTGCACCTGTACATTTGTTTTATTAAAGCTAGGAGGTGCTTGTCAATTTTGTTTTTCTATTTTATTCACAGTAACTGCTGGATAAAAAAATATATTTTACTGGCATGGAAATTAAATTTTATTTGCCAAGTTAGTTACCAAGCAAAACAATTTCCATGGGTGGAGAAAGTGGTTGTGTTTATGTAAGTAAATTGTCCTCCCTGCAGTAAGAGATAACGGAATCCCTACCAGGATCATTGAGACGATAATCAAATTTTATGACCAAATGGCCTTGGGGACTGGGCAGGACAGCCATGTAAGGTTCCCTCCTTGCTTATCCCTCTCAAACCCAATTCTGTCACTAAAACATTTTAATCTTATAATTCAGTATTAGATTCGCTCTTTCCTAAAACATCACACAGAACCCAGATTGCAATAACATGTCCCATAAATAATATTTCAATTACATACACTATCAATTGTAGTTTTCTGTGTTACTCTTAGTATCAGAAATCCCAAATTTATCTAGTTTACTCCTGACTAGAGATGAGCCACCCCCCTAGCGTTCTAGTTCGGTTCAGTTCGTCGAACGGAGGCTCTGTTCGACGAACGTTCGACGAACCGTTCGACGAACCACTCGAACCCCATTGAAAACAATGGGAGGCATACACAAACACATAAAAACACATTATACATGTACACATACAGTTAATAAACATTGCCATAACACTTACAGGTCCCCGTGACTCGTCCTGCACTTTGTCTTCCTTCCGATAATCACTGCGTCCTCCCGGTAACCAGCACTGAGGATAGGACCTATCGTGACATCAAAATAGCATGTGACCAGTCACGTGTCTATTATCTCATTGGCTACAGACTGGTCACATGGCTAGACATCCTGCTAGGTCCTGTCAGTGCATCTCTCCGGTACGCGGTGATCGTTCCAGCATCTCCGTGTACCGGCGAAATGCTCTGGCACATGGTCGGCTTCCCCGTTCCTGCATGTGTGTGCTCTTTACAGATTCAGCCCACATGCAAGAACTGGTTGTCCCAGCCGGTGACTAACGGAGATCACCGTTGCTATAGTAACCCACCTGTTAGCGGTGACGTCACCACTTACAGCCTGCAGCTTCTGCTCACTCACTGAGTGAATAGACTGCACGGGAGCAGCAGCGTTCTTCCTCCCATGCTGTGCTGTATGATGTAACAGAGCTGCATGGGTTGAAGGAGAAAGAAGACAGAAGACCATGGATCGTGGAGGGATGAGAGGGAGTAATAAACATGGAGTCTCTAAGTGTGTCTGTGTATTTATTTCTATTAAAGTATTTTTTCTCTGTGTGGTGTCTTTTTTTAACCCTTTATTGGAGATTCTGAATGGCCAGGTCAAACTTGCCTGACATTAAGAATCTCTGGCTTAATACTAGCTAGTAAAACAAAGCTAGTAGTAACTCATTATTACCCAGCAAGTCACCCGGCTTCAGGGCCACTGGAAGAGTTGGATAAAGCACCAGATGATGGCGCTTCTATGAAAGCGCCATTTTATGGGGCAGCTGCGGACTGCAATTCGCAGCAGAGGGGCCCAGAAAACTCGAGCCAACCTGTGCTGAGGATTCCAATCCCCAGCTGCCTAGTTGTACCTGGCTGGACACAAAAATAGGGTGAAGCTCATGTCAATTTTTTTTTTTAATGAAAATAATTAAAAAAAGGGCTTCCCTATTTTTTTAGTTCCCAGCCGGGTACAAACAGGCAGCTGGGGGTTTGGGGGCAGCCGTACCTGCCTGCTGTACCTGGCTAGCATACAAAAATATGGTGAAGCCCACGTCATTTTTTTGGGTGGGCAAAAAACTCCTGCATACAGTCCTGGATGAAGTATGCTGAGCCTTGTAGTTCTGCAGCTGCTGTCTGCTCTCCTCCATACAGACAGGCAACAGACAGCAGCTGCAGAACTACAAGGCTCAGCATACTCCATCCAGGACTGTATGCAGGAGTTTTATGCCCCCCTCCCCAAAAAAAATTACATGGGCTTTGCCATGTTTTTGTATGCTAGCCAGGTACAGCAGGCAGCTACGGGCTGCCCACAACCCCCAGATGCCTATTTGTACCCGGCTGGGAACCAAAAACATAGGGAAGCCTTTTTTTTTTTTAATTATTTCATGAATTTCATGAAATAATTAAAAAAAAATGACGTGGGCTTCGCCCTATTTTTGTGTCCAGCCAGGTACAACTAGGCAGCTGGAGATTGGAATCCGCAGCTCAGGGTGCCCAAGCTTTCTGGGCACCCCTGCTGCGAATTGCAGTCCACAGCCGCCCCAGAAAATGGCGCTTTCATAGAAGCGCCATCTTCTGGCGCTGTATCCAACTCTTCCAGCTGCCCTGGTGACTGGTGGCTCGCTGGATAATAATGGGGTTAGGGCTAGCTTTATATTATCAACTGGCCCTAATCCTGAAATTCATGGTGTCACGCCAATATTACACATGGCCACCATGAATTTCTAGTACAGATAAAAAAAAAACACAACACACAGAAAAATATTTTTATTAGAAATAAAACACAACACAGTTAGTGACTCCATCTTTATTGAAATAAAGAACCCCCCCTGCGCAGTAATCCTGGGTCAAGGGTCCCGCGCCGTCCAATCCGGATCCAATATCATCTGATCGGTTTGCTGGAAGTCAAAGCAATCAGATGATGTGTCAGGTTCAAGGGCCTGAATCACATGAGACAGCAGCTGATTGTATAAACGGCTTTTATACAATCAGCTGATGCATCAGTGCAAAAAAACCCAAACAAACTACACACTTCAGTGCAGACTCCTGTCCGACAGCAGAAGCTGATAGTTTAGCCGGCTGGGCGGTAAAAAGCCGGCCTCACCGCTCGAATTATAGTGTCAGCTGATTCTGTCAGGTGACCGCATCAGCTGATCATCGCCAGGTCTGAGAGAGATAGATAGAGAGAGAGAGAGAAAGAAAGAAGAGAGATAAGATAGAGAAAAGAGAGAGAGAAAAGAGAGAGAAAAGAGAGAGAAAATAGAAGAGATAGAGGAAGAGAGAGAGAAAAGAGGAGAAGAGAGAGAGGAGAGAGGAGAGAGAGGAGAGCGAAGAGAGAGAGGAGAAAGAGATAAAAGAGAGAGAGGAGAGAGAGAGGAGAGAGAGGGGAGTGAAGAGAGAGGGAGAGAGAGAGAAGATAGAGAGAAAAGGAGAGAAGAGGAGAGAAGAGAGAGTGAAGAGAGAGAGAAAAGAAAGATAGGAGAGAGAGAGAGGAAAAAGGGAAAAAGAGAGAGAGAAAAAAAGAGAGAGAGAAAGAGAGAAAAATAGAGGGGGGAAGAGAGAGGGGGAGAGAGAGAAAAAAAAAGACAGAAAAAAAGAGAGAGAAAGAGAGAGATAAAAAGAGAGAAAGAGAAAGAGAGAGAGAGAGAAAAAAAGAGAGAGAGAGAGAGAGAGGGGGAGAGAGAAGAGAGAGAAGAGAGAGAGGAGAGAGCAATGCAGCCTCATTCCGTGAACTGCTCCGATTTTTGAGGTGTGGCCCGTGGCTCAAAGCTGATCTCCGGCTCCTCCCCTCAGTGCATAATTAAATTAAATTATAATTATAAATAAATAATAATTATAATTTAAAATTAAAAATAAATAAAATTCTTTATCAGGGCGGCCAGGACTTGAACTCGTGAACTAATGCTTCTTAGGCGAGAGCTCTACCCATTGAGCCACTGGTTCTTATAAGAAGCATAGGCAGATTTGGTAATCTTTAGCTCTACTGCAGTAGAGCATCTAGAAGCAGATTGTTCAACTGCAAGGATGGATGGGCGGATGGGCGGATGGATGGATGGGAGGGCAGATGGATCGATGGGTGGGCAAACACCGGCAGTACCGCGCTCATCACCGCACACACGCAGGCACTACAACCACCATCATCACCGCAGGCACTACAACCCCCATCATCCTCCCCTCAGTGCATAATTAAATTAAATTATAATTATAAATAAATAATAATTATAATTTAAAATTAAAAATAAATTAAATTAATTCCCGAGACGGCCGGAACTTGAACTCATGCTCCTTAGGCGCTCTAACTATTCAGCCACTGGCTCTAATGAGAAACATAGGCAGATTTGGTAATCTTGATGTCTGCATTGCAGACTGAAGTCTCTGGTGACAACGCGATTCACTTCAGGTGGTACGTGGAGAGGACACAGAGATCGTGTTCTACAGGGCTCCCTGTTATCTTCATGTAGCAGAGCTGACAGTGTCGTGTGGATTACTTCGGACCTGGAGGAGTATTTGGGGATTTTAATAAAATGGTGAAAGAGGGTGTTTTTTTGTCTTTTATTCCAAATAAAGGATTTTTCTCTGTATGTGTTTATTTACTTTCACTTACAGTTTAATCATGGAAGGTATCTCGGGGAGGTGCCTGCCATGATTAACTCCTTATTACCCCGATTGCCACTGCACCAGGGCAATTCAGGATGAGCTGGGTAGAGTCCCGGGACTGCCGCATCTATTGAATGTGGCAATTCTGGGCGGCTGCTGGGTGATATTGTTAGGGTGGTGGGCTCCCCATGATGTGGCGCTCTCCATCCTGACAATACCAGCCTCCAGCTGTGTGGCTTTATCCTGGCTGGTATCAAATATGGGGGGAACCACATTTTTTTTTTTTATTATTTATTTATTTTACTGCACGATATAGAGCCGCCCGCCGGCGGCTGTGATTGGTTCCAGCGAGACAGCTGTCACTCATCGTTGGGGCGTGTCTGACTGCAACCAATCATGGGCGCCGGTGGGCGGGGAAAGCACGGAATAACTAATTGAATAATGAAGCGGCAGCCATTTTCAAAAGAGGAAATGCCGCTGGAGATTTGTGACAGCCGTGCAGCGAGACACCCGTGATCGGTGAGTAGGAAAGAGGTTTGTGCTGGGGACGCAGGACGCATGCAGATACGAAAGGTGCGCACATACTTACCGTGAAAAGCCACGCTTTTGGTGCTCGAACCGTTCTCGAACGTAACTCAAACTGCCGAACTTTTAGCAAATCGTTCGAGTTTGTTGAACGACTCGAACACCCCCCCAAAATCACTCGAACATGAAATTGGCGAACCTCGAACATCGCTCATCTCTAGTCCTGACCGAGGACAATAGAACAAATATTTTTTATTGGCCCTATTGACAACACTATATTCAGGATTTATAATGTACAATCTGGTTACAAATTACCATATTTTTCGTTATACAGTGCTGGCCAAAAGTATTGACACCCCTGCAATTCTGTCAGAGAATCCTCAGTTTCTTCCTGAAAATGATTGCAATCACAAATTCTTTGGTATTATTATCTTCATTTATTTTGCTTGCAATGAAAAAACACAAAAGAGAAATGAAACAAAAATCAAATCATTGATTATTTCACACAAAACTTCAAAAATGGGCCAGACAAAAGTATTGGCACCCTAAAGCGGGCTTTACACACTGCGATATCGGTCCCGATATCGCTAGTGTGGGTACCCGCCCCCACCTGTTGCGCGACACGGGCAAATCACTGCCCGTGCCGCACAACATCGCCCAGACCTGTCACACATACTTACCTGCCCGGCGACGTCGCTGTGACCAGCGAACCGCCTCCTTTCTAAGAAGGCAGTCCGTGCGGCGTCACAGCGACGTCACTGAGCGGCCGCCCAATAGCAGCGGAGGGGCGGAGCTGAGCGGGACGTAACATCCCGCCCACCTCCTTCCTTCCACATAGCGGCCGGGAGGCAGGTAAGGAGAGGTTCCTCGTTCCCGTGGTGTCACACGGAGTGATATGTGCTGCCGCAGAAATGAGGAACAAGCTCGTTACTGCTGCAGTAACGATTTTTGAGAATGGACCCTCATGTCACCGATGAGCGATTTTGCACGTTTTTGCAACGATGCAAAATCGCTCATCGGTGTCACACGCAACGGCATCGCTAATGCGGGCGGATCTGCGTCACCAATTCCGTGACCCCCAACGAGTTCGCATTAGCGATGTCGTAGCGTGTAAAGCCCCCTTTAGCCTTATACTTGGTTGCACAATTTTTAGCCAAAATAACTATGAACAACTGCTTCCGGTAACCATCAATGAGTTTCTTACAATGCTCTGCAGGAATTTTAGACCCTTCTTCTTTGGCAAACTGCTCCAGGTCCCTGAGATTTGAAGGGTGCCTTCTCCAAACTGCCATTTTGAGATCTCTCCACAGGTGTTCTATGGGATTCAGGTCTGGACTCATTGCTGGCCACTTTAGTAGTCTCCAGTGCTTTCTATCAAACCATTTTCTAGTGCTTTTTGAAGTGTGTTTTGGGTCATTGTCCTGCTGGAAGACCCATGACCTCTGAGGGAGACCCAGCTTTCTCACACTGGGCCCTACATTATGCTGCAAAATTTGTTGGTAGTCTTCAGACTTCATAGTGCCATGCACACAGTCAAGCAGTCCAGTGCCAGAAGCAGCAAAGCAACCCCAAAACATCAGGGAACATCCGCCATGTTTGACTGTAGGGACCATGTTCTTTTCTTTGAATGCCTCTTTTTTTTTCCTGTAAACTCTATGTTGATGGCTTTTCCCAAAAAGCTCTACTTTTGTCTCATATGACCAGAGAACATTCTTCCAAAACGTTTTAGGCTTTCTCAGGTAAGTTTTGGCAAACTCCAGCCTGGCTTTTTTATGTCTCGGGGTAAGAAGTGGGGTCTTCCTGGGTATCCTACCATACAAACCCTTTTCATTCAGATGCCGAAGAATAGTACGGGTTGACACTGTTGTACCCTTGGACTGCAGGGCAGCTTGAACTTGTTTGGATGTTAGTCGAGGTTCTTTATCCGCCATCCGCACAATCTTGCGTTGAAATCTCTCGTCAATTTTTCTTTTCCTTCCATATCTAGGGAGGTTAGCCACAGTGCCATTCGCTTTAAACTTCTTGATGACACTGCGCACCGTAGACACAGGAACTTTCAGGTCTTTGGAGATGGACTTGTAGCCTTGAGATTGCTCATGCTTCCTCACAATTTGGATTCTCAAGTCGTCAGACAGTTCTTTGGTCTTCTTTCTTTTCTCCATGCTCAATGTGGTACACACAAGGACACAGGACAGAGGTTGAGTCAACTTTAATCCATGTCAACTAGCTGCAAGTGTGATTTAGTTATTGCCAACACCTGTTAGGTGCCACAGGTAAGTTACAGATGCTGTTAATTACACAAATTAGAGAAGCATCACATGATTATTCAAACAGTGCCAATACTTTTGTCCACCCCCTTTTTTATGTTTGGTGTGGAATTATATCCAATTTGGCTTTATGACAAATTTTTTTATTTTTTTTTCATTGAAGACAAATTAAATGAAGATAATACCAAAGAATTTGTGATTACAATCATTCTCAGGAAGAAACTGAGTATTATCTGACAGAATTGCAGGGGTGCCAATACTTTTAGCCAGCACTGTATAACATTCACCGGATTATAAAATGCACCCTAAACTCAGAGCAAAAAAAGGTGAAAAAAAGAATCCGTCTTGTAATCCGGTGGTGTCTTACCAGGGGGGGCCAGTAGCAGAGGTGGGGCTATGGCAGAGGCTGGAGCTGCAACGGAGGCTGAGGCTGTGGTGGAGACTGCGGACAGGTCAGAAGAAGCTTGATGCATCCACTATGTTCCTTGCCAAATTTTCCGGTCTTGAACGTAAACGTATGTGGAAGCCAGAAGAGCGAGAGCAGATTCTATCTTGGATGGTAGACAAGGCCTCTTTGCATTTGTCAAGCAGCAACCAGTCTTCCACGACCACACAGTCTACTGTGGATACACAGAAGGCTGTCCCATCCAATCCTCAACCTGGTCCTCCTTCCTCCCCCTTTCATCAGTTACAGGAGCCATATGACCCCAATCTTGGCCCCTCTGTTTCTTATGCACCCATTGGTTTGGCTCTGGCCTCTTGCCGTGCAGCATTGGAGAACGACATGAGGAGGTGGCATGCATTGATTCGCAAGTATTTGAGGACCTAGGGCAAAAGAAAACCATTTTGAGGAACCTGATTTACTTTCTCCTGAGGTGGAGGCTGATGATGATGAGACACAGTTGCCATCAGGTCAGCCTACAATCTCATTTTTGAAGGAGGATGAGATGGAAGACAAGGTGGTCGATGATGAGTCCACTGATCCGACCTGGCCGTTGACATGCACAGCCAGCACAGCAACACAGTGGAAGATGGATATGTAGCACCAACACAGGCACCAAGGGGTAGTAGTTTGCCCAGAGTGAGAATGGGATTAACTGTTTCCAAGAGCACCCCCACTGTGGACCAAGTCAGAGCAAGGGGGTATTTAGCCGCTGTCTGGAATTTTTTTCTGAAAGTCCTTTAGAGAAAAACATTGTAATCTGTAGCATCTGCCATACCAAGTTGAACAGAAGCACCTCCAGTGTGCGGAACCACATTGCAGCAAAGCACCCCAGTATGTGGGCTGAACACCAAGGTAACAAAATTGTGTCTGCGGGTCAAACCACTGCCATGTCGCCTGTGCTATGTCCTTCACAATCTGCTGTCCATGAAGCAAGCGTTCATACATCCTGCCCACAATGTGCAATTGCACACACAGCAAACATCAACCACATCCACTTCCTTGTCTCAGGGAAGCATCCAGGTGTCTGTGCCTGAGATCTTGGAAAGGAAGCATAAATACCCAGCCACGCACCCACAGGAACAAAACCTAAACTCGCACATTGCCAAATTGCTATCCGTGGAGATGTTGCCTTTTAGGCTTGTGGGAACACAGTGTTTCCGTGATCTCTTGGCTGCCCCACGATACAGTGTTCCCAGCCGCCACTATTTTGCCCATTGTGCCGTCTCTACGTCACACAAGCATGTGTTAAACAATCAACCGTGCTCTTACCAACACCGTAACCGGGAAGGTCCACCTAACAACAGACACGTGGACAAGTTGTTGTGGACAGGGACGATATATATCTGTCACGGCACACTGAGTGAACCTGGTAGAGGCTGGGACAAACTCGCAAACTGTAACATCACACATCCTACCCACATCAAGAATAGTGGGCCCAACTAGTAGCAGCGTTTAGGGCTCATCATATGCCACTTCCTGTCTCACCTCCTCCTCCTACTCCTCCTACTCCTGCTCCTTATTCTCTGCTGAATTACCCTCCCCATCACTGCCAAGCTGGGAGCTGTGTAGCAGCGCATCAAAAAAGTGGCAACACACTCTGCTGCAGCTGATCTGTTTAGGTCACAAACCACACACTGCAGAACAGCTGTGGCAATGTATAAAAGAGCAGACCGATCAGTGGCTATCCCCACTGCACCTCAAACCCGGCCTGATTGTTTGCGACAATGGGTGTAACCTGGTGGCAGTTTTAAAGGTCGGCAAGCTAGTACACGTGTCATGGATGGCTCACGTGCTGAACCTAGTTGTTCAGAAATTTAGGAAAACATACCCTGACTTGCCGTTCCTACTTGAGAAGGTGTGCCGTATTAGTGCCCATTTCTGCCATTCCTCTACCACTTTAGCTGGTCTTACAGCGTTGTAAAAGCACTTTAATTTGCCAAATCACTGACTTGTGTGCGACCTGCCCACTCGGTGGAACTCAACATTCTATATGTTGACGGGGATTACTCAGCAGCAGAGGGCAGTAGCTGAATACCAGCTCCAACATGCCAGTCAGACTGAGAGTCAGCCACCACACATAACAACTGTCAAGTGGGTATGGATCGCTGACATTTGTGAGGTTCTTAAGAACTTTGAGTACTGCACCAAGCTCATGAGCGGTGATCAGGCTATTATCAGCTTAACCAAAACGCAGCTGTGTCTGTTGAAACAATCACTGCATAATCTCAAAGAGGAAGCTTTGAGTGCCCAGCATGTGGCTATGGAGCAAGATTTCCCCATGAGTGATACTACCCAGCCCAGCCAATATTTTGAGGCAACATTGTGTAATGATGAGAAGGATGGGGAGGATGAGGAGGAAGAATATTTTTTTTTGGTGCTACTCAGGGCACTGCCAATGCTACATAGCAGACTCTCAACCCCAGCATCATGTCTGTCCAGCATGGATGGGCTAAAGAGGAGGTGGCAAGTCAGCGTAAGGCGAGAATGGGTATTGATCCTCCTGGTGGGGATACAAAACTTTTGCCTGTTTGCAGCTTGACTGACATGGCACAGTTCATTTGTATGTGTATGTGGCAAGACCCTCGCATGATACACATTTTATCCAACAACCTTTACTGGTTGGCTACCTTTCTGGACCCACAGTACAAGGAGAAATTTTCTTCTTCTTTTTGGACTCACTAAAGGGTTGCCCAATGGAATCCTTCAAGAGGGTGATTGTAGATCACTCGATGAAAACATCACCCTCAGGCAATGCTGGCGGCAGAGTTACCGGCTCTTTTCAACACCAAAGGAGAGACAACAACACCAGGTCCAACAGAGGTGGGGGGAAAATGCGCGCAAACTGGGTTATTTTCAATAAACTAGGACATCAGCAATGGCTATCTGTGCCTGTAACAATGCCAAGGAGGGAGAAGTTGCACAACATGGTCAAGGGGTACTTAAATGACCATACCTGCGTCCTTTCTGATGCTTCAGTTCCCTTTAATTATTGGGTATCCAAGCTGAACACTTGGCCCGACCTCTCCTTATACGCCTTGGTGGTGCTGGCCTGCCCAGCTGCTAGTGTGATGTCAGAGCATGTTTTCAGTTCTGCAGGGGCAATCATCACTGATAGGTGCTCACGCCTCTCCACAGAAAATGCAGACAGACTTACTCTGATTAAATTCAACAAGGACTGGATTTCTCCACAGTTTGCAATCCCTCCAGATGAGAGCAAGCCAAACTAAATTCCCCCAAATTAATCATTTTGGCTACTGTTGTTAATATCCACCTCTTGCTAGAGAGCCGTTTCTTTCCTGCATCAACCATGACTCAGGCTATAGGGCTAATTTTTGTAAACACTATGCACATTATGTAGTACACACACTAGGACAGTACTCCTACTCCAGCGTTACTACTATTTGTCATTGGAAGCCCTTGTGATGGTGACTCCCTGTGTCAACCATGACTGAGGCAATAGGGTTAATTTTGCAAACAATGCACTTCCGTGTGACAACCACATCTTTTCCGTTCTGTATACGGTCCGTTTTACATCCGTGTGCCTTTGGTTATATTTTTTTTTTAGCAGACCACCCAAAAGCAAAACGGGAGGGTTCCATACAGTCAACAGCTAGAAAGATAGATAGCTGAATAGATAGATAGATATAATGTACCACTCCCCTACATTTTGTAATTTTGCACCCTTTGGTGCCTTTCATGTGGCACTAAAGGGTGCTTCGCCTTGTATTTAGCCAAAAAATAAATAAACAATTTAAAAAAAACCATTTGGGGTTCCCCTTATTTTTTGTAGCCAGCTCGGGTAAAGCATACAGCTTCACCTTGGCTAGTAATCCAAAACAGTGGGCACCCCACGCTGTTAATTTAAAGTAAATAAATAATTTAAAACAAAAAATGTGGAGTCCCCCCAAATTGGATCACCAGCCAAGGTAAAGCGGACAGCTGTGGTCTGTTATTCTCAGACTAGGGAAGTCCATGGTTATTGGACCCTCCCCAGCCTAAAAATAGCAGGCCGCAGCTGCCCCAGAAGTGGCACAACCATTAGATACACCAATCCTGGCACTTTGCACAGCTCATCCCGTTGCCCTGGTGCGGTGGCAAATGGGGTAATATATGGAGTTGATACCAGCTGTGTAATGTCACCTGGCATCAAGCCCTGGCATTAGTGATGTCACAGCATCTATCAGATACCCGACATCACTAACTCAGTCAGTAATAAAAAAAATAGACAACAAAAAAAATTTTATTTGAAAAAAACACTCCCCAAAACATTCTCTCTTTCACCAATTTATTGAAAGGAAAAACAAATCCGTGTCTGGCGTAATCCAATAAGGGGGTCCCTTGACGATCTATATCATACTCACTGTCCCAGTCAATGAAGAACAAAATGTTCCCCATTGGCTGGGAGAGCAGTGCAATGACCTGAGCTAACATCATTAGGTCAGACCAGGTCACTGCAGGGCATAACGAGCACCGATGTCATGAACTCGTGAGGTCAGTGCTTGTCACTGAGTTCCTTGGCCGCAGCATTCTCACGGGAACTGTCCTGTGAGCCCCTGACGTCACTGCTAGTCACGTGCTGTACGTGAGACTTGATGTGAGAATGCGGCGTCACAGAAGTCAGTGACGAGCGCTGATGTCGAGCACTGACGTCACGAGTTCAGGGGAGATCATCACAGCTGGTAATGATCTGAGCACCTCCTGATGTTGGCGCTCGTCATCCCATAGCTGCTTGCACGCTGCTGTGTGAGTCACTGTAGGGCTGGCCAGAGCAGTGCGACATACTGTACACTGCAGGGGCACCAATAGATTGAAGCCACACAGAAGTTCTTCCATGTGGCTTCAGGGGATTCCAGAAACCACATGTGAATCAGAAATGCATGCAGGCATCTTCTCCAGGCTCTCCCTATTCAGTTTCATTGCTTTTCTATGCATTTCAGCCTTCTCATCAGGCCCCTAGACCTCTATCTTGAGTCCAGCAGAAAAAATACTCGCATTTCCCATTGACTTGCATTGTACTCACTATTTGGAACGAATACACAAATATTACAAAGTACTCGTTATGAATATAGCGATTACGAATATTACGGTACTCGCTCATCTCTAGCTGTAAGCCATAATCATCAAAATTAACAGAAATAAACACTTGAAAAAGATCACTCTCTGTGTAATGACTCTATAAAATATATGAGTTTCCCTTTTTGTATTGAATTACTGAAATAAAATATCTTTTTGAGGATATTCTAATTTATTGAGATGCACTTGTGATATTTGGATTTAAATGAACTGAACACTTTCACTGCCACATGACTATTAATAGTGCCATGATCATATTTGTACTTAGTCCCATAAATCAGTGGCTGAAAGAAATATTTTTTTATATAAAATATTCTGTATGGCTTCTTTGTAACTCTAGGACAAGAACATTTTACAAATTTGACTTTAAATAGCTGCACAAAATGACTACAATAGCTCCAGCACCACTGACTACAATAGCTCTGCACCCAATGTTTAATGAATGAGCACAGAAGTAATAAAACAAAGATGTATCTCTGTATCAGGCTTGTGTGAATAATTAATACAAATTCATCAACAATGTAATTCATTCATAATAAACAATGAGAAATATGAAATGTACTGCCTTCTATCATAATAATACATTGTTGTGTTCATTGTGTAATAATAACACAATTGTACAGGAAGAGAGTGGTCATGAAGATCAACAATGCTGGGGAACATTTTATGAAACGTGGCGCCAGCACATCTGAGAGCCCCTGTACAAGCGCAGCATGAGAGCCCCCTTCAGGTACAATACTGTAAATTTGAATATTCTCATATTATAAATAAAATAAATGTAGCTTGACCAGGGACGGTAATCTTTGTTTTTTAACCAATACACAATGTTGATGGCAGTGACTTTAGTGATGTTACGCTCATGTGGCAGGTGAATATCTGCTGTTGTGTTAAATGACTCTTAAGTAGTTATGAGTGAACCCAAACTATAAAGCTCCAGGTTCGTACCGGACACCAGGTGTCTGGGGGACGAACTTGAACACGGACTTTAAAAAAAAAATCTGAAATCAGAGTTTGGGTGCTGTTTTTATAATTTGTTGAAAGACTGCAGCACAGCCAATCAACAAGCTTTATTGGACGAGGAAGATGCCTGTACACTTCTGTGAACAAAATTACTAAAAAAGACGTGTGGTCCAGCCTATTTTTAATAACCAGCACAGGTAAAGCAGACAACCGTGGGCTGCAGCTTTCAGCTGGCTGTTTTACCTTGGTTGGTTATCAAAAATAATTTTTTATAAAATGGTGTGGGGATCCCCCTATTTTTGATAACTAGCCAAGGTAAAGCAAGCAGCTGAGAGCTGGTATTAGGCTGGGAAGGCCCAAGGTTATCTGGCACTTTCCAGCCTTAAAATAGCAGCCTGCAGCACCCCCAGAATTGGAGTATCCATCAGATTTGCCAATTCTGGCACTTTGCCCCACTATTCCTGATTTCCTATTGGCAATAATGCTTTTGAGGTTGATGTCAGCTGTGATTGAACCAAAAAACTGAAGGGGGAAAAAGCGCAATAGGGTCTTATCCAACTTGTATGCAAAAGTGATAAGGGAATGTGCTCACCTTATGGGGTTGTGTGTCACATAACCCAATTCAAAGCATGTAATCAGCTGCTGCAGAGTCCACGCGCTTATCAATCCAAAGCAGATCAAGAAATAAGGAAATGTGGAGCTATCACTGCGCTGCCAAAGATATGACATAAATCCAAGGAACATTGAATGAAGGTGGTTTTATTTCACGTGTTTTGAAGTTACCAATGGTTATATTGGTGGATTTCATGATGAAGAAGTGGGAGACACTTCGAAACACGAAGAATAAAACCACCTTCATTCAATCTTCATTGGATTTATGTCTTATCTTCAGTAGCGCAGTAATAGCTCCACATCTCTTTTGTTCCTGATCTGCGTCAGCTGTGAATTGACAGCACATTACTAACCCAAAGTAAAGTTAAAAAACACAGACACAGGGGGAAAAAAAAGTTGCTTATTTGTATGGATATATAGCTATAATATATAATATAAGTATGTTCTCTTTGCCACTTATAAACTATGGTAATAATACGTGTGTATATTAATAACACACACTGTTTGCCCTTAACTTTGCCCACAGTAAATATGGAGGTTATGGACACTCTGTACGTGCGCACGCGGCCCAGTCCTTGGCTCCCTTCCCTGCTGTGCCTGGTATGTCAGATCGGCGCATGCGCGGTTTGGACTTCCGGGACGCCGGCCACGGCGGTGAATGCAGCGGAGGCTGGGCTACGCGCGCCATCAGCTACAGGTGTGTATTACAGGAGAGGTATCTAGGGAGCCAGTTCCACTGTCCCTGCACCTCCGGACGAAGCTCCGGCGAAACGCGTTGGGGTGCAGGGCAGTGTGACCAGCAACCAGGCATGGCAATATCAGGTGGCTAATTTGAGGGGTGAGATTCCCCATACTGCTCAAGGGACAGCAGGTTAAGTGTGGCAATGGTTAGGCTGTTTGGGGCCGTTTATATTTACTGAACGCCATATTTGCCCACTTGATCTGCTTCTATTTAGCCACTTTGTCTAAAATAGTGGAACTTTTGGAATTATTTCAGGATTTTCACATCATGCTTACAATTGGACTAATTTATGTGCAATATATATATATATATATATATATATATATATACAGTATATATATATATATATATATATATATATATATGTTTGTATTTACACAAATATAGATTACCTATGATAATAATTGCTGTACAATATTGAGTATGTGTGCAATATGACAAAGTGCAATATGGCAGTATGTGAGGCCAGGATTGAAGCACTATAACTAAGCACTTTATCCATATACTGTATATACTTATTTGCTCAATATAATATTGCATATACATGAATTGATTGCTCTTTTGATGTTTTATTATTTAGTTTTGGTTTCACTATATGTATTGAGATGTATATTTGGTCCAATGTAATTGCTATATATGTAACCTAGGTCACACTGCCCTGTAAGTTGTTTACCTTAACGTATATCTTATTTTTATAAAGCACTATCTGCACTGTGTATATTCATAAAAAATTATAAAAAATAATTTTTCTACTAATAAAATAAATTTATATATTAAATCCACTTGGAGATTATATATATATATATATATATATATATATATATATATATATATATATACATATATATATAATTAATTTTTTATACATAACTATGAGTCAATTGTAGGTAGAAAAAAAAGCTTATTTGCATAAAGTCTCCCCTAGACTGCCTCATTCATAACACACATCGAATTCTATGCAGCTTCCTTCTCAGAACATTCTGAGACCAAGGCTCCATAGGCCATTTCCGGTCAGTGGCAGGCACAGAATTTCTCATGAACGTAAAAAATTATGTTCCTGAACCTGATAATGAGTGAACTATGGAGCCTTGTTCTCAGAACGAGGCTCCATATGTCCCGCCCATTCAATAGCAGTTCGCAAATTTCTCATGATGTCTGTTGTTGACAGCGAGTGACCTACGGAGCGAGCCTCATTCTGAGAATGTTCTGAGAACAAAGCTCCATAATATTCAATGGCCGTTGGGGAACATTACACTATTGTTTCATGTTGGAACTTCGATTATTTCTTTTTCATAAATTGATGAATTAGTGAGGGTGCGGGAATCTTTATTCATGAGTGGCTTATGTGGAAACTTTGAGGATTTTTTAAAATTTATTTTATTTAATTTATAAATTGGTGAAAGAGGGAGTGTGGAGGAGTCTTTATACAAATAATACTGTCTGCTTTACCTTGGCTGGTTAGCAAAAATAGGGGTGATCCAATGTCATTTTTTAAAATTATTTATATATTAGGTTATACAGCACTACAAATACCATTTAGTGCCACGTGAAAAGCAATAAAGGGTGCAAGTGTTCAAACCCTGCTCTAATCTAAGCTTTCCCTCCTACATCAACTCTCCCTGAACTGCTTCCAGAGGATGGTGTGCAGAGTATCGCACCCCAGCGTCTTATATAAGTCTCGATGACGTGATGCAGCTAGCCAATTATAGTAATGCCAGTAGTCAACATGGCTGCGGCATTACTATGAATGACAGACAATACCTGAATTTTATTGGCTAACAGCCACAAAGCATACAGAGCCTATACTCAATAACGGTGTTCGAGCACTTGAGATAGTCGACTGAGTATAGAGCATGCTCGCTCAACACTAGTCAGGAATACAACAAATTCATTGATGTCTATGTTGAATTTGAAGATACTTGAGATGAGGGCATAAAAACCTGGTAAGCTACTAGGCAGTAACCCTTTTAAGATAAGTATGCTTTTTCTTGGGACTAAAGGTGGTTTATAGCATAACGTTAAATATAAAATTAACTTTATACAGTAGGAGTGACATTTATTTGATATAACCCCACTATCGAGAGGAAATTAACTTTAATCCTCCCAGCAGTGTTTTGGTTTCAGTCGTAGGCAGCGCCGGTGCGAGTTCAGTCACCTCTCTGTGTATGGAGAGCAATGGCTGTAACCACGCCCCCCGCACTGACTGACAGCTGGTTCTAAAACTGATCTGCTGTCAATCAGTGCAGGGGGTGCACTTACTGCTGTCACTCTTCTGTGACTGAAACCAGAACACTGCTGGAAAGATCAAAGTTAATTTCCTCTCAGCAGTGGGGTTCAATGTGAAGGTGTTGGACTGGATTCAAACACTAGTAACCTTATATCTGCAGGTTAATAGCGTTTTCACATTTGACAGGTTCCCTTTAAAATAATGTTTATTTCATACATGGTAAAGGCATTTGAAAAATTTGTTAAATAGGGAATAATATTTTTTTTTATTCTTAGAAAATCTCCAAATTTCTCAGTGTTTCAATCTCATCTGGATTTGTTAATTATAAGCACATTGTGGCTAAAGAAATATCCACCTTCCCTGGGCCTCTAAAGAAGAGGGCGAGTTGTAAAAACTATCCATTAAAATCACTCTACAGTGAAGATACTTGCAGCTTTGGCAGAAAAAGTTGTCCGTTACCTAAATCTTCTTATCAATCTTCTTATCAAAGTTCATAGATTTTTTTTTCCTAACATGAAACAACTGTAATTTCGTAGCAGTCACTATTTCTTAGTCACAATAAATTTACATTGAACATGGACAATTTAACGGGGCACTTCAGTAGTAAAAAAGAGAGAAAGATAGATGTCATAAATAAATTCCTAAATATTTAATTTAATCAGCAAATCATATTTCTTTTGTCTAGGGAAATAATCACTACAGTATATTAAATTTGCCACTGTCTTGTTACACTAATAGAAACCTGTATTAGAATGTTAATAGGATAAGTGACTGTATTAAAGGGAACCTGTCAGGTGAAAAAAGCTATTGACCTGCAGATATGGGAGAATCTGGATATTAGATATAGAAATATCACATATAGTGATGAGCGAGTACTAAAAAGCTCGGGTGCTCGAAGCTCGGGCCGAGCCTCCCAAGATACTCGTGTACTCGGCCCGAGCAACGAGCCCAATGTTATCCTATGGGAGACCCGAGTATTTTTGTGAAATGACCCCCCGGCAGCATGTAGAAACCCTAAAAATGTCACAAAAGTCTCAGAAGAGTGCTCAAATGACATGGCAACAGCATGGGGAAGACCCCTTGAAGCATTTATCACTCAAAAGTCACAGCTGTGAACAATTTTGTCCACGTTTCACGCCATTTTTACGGACTCACCAGAAAACCTTCCAAAATGACCCCAAAATGATTTTTCATGGCAGAAATGTTAAGGGCACATACCCAATAGTGAGATAGAGCTGGTGTATGTTACTTTTTGAGATTAATACATGAAAGATTTTACGTGAAAACATTGTGTGGCACTCCGATGTCCCTGAGAAGAGACGTACATGAAGGCCTCTTGAGTCTAATGTGCCCATTTTGAGGAAGTGAGTCTTTGTAGTATTTTCCTTTGCCAGGGCAGTCCAAAATTGTGAGGTTCACCAATGCCCCTGCATACAGACGTGCATGATGGCCTGTAAACCTGAAGTGCCCATTGTAAGGAAGTGGGTCTATTGTAGTATAGCCGTTAGGCAGGGCAGCCAAAAATTGGGAGGCTCCACGTTGTCCCTGGATAGAGACGTGCATGATGGCCTGTAAACCTGAAGTGCCCATTGTAAGGAAGTGGGTCTATTTTAGCGACAATTACAGACAAGTCAGACACTATCTGGACTGTTTTACACTGTGTACACCAGCCGCAGATATGATGAAGGCTGGTATACGGTCACCACTACCCTGCCTGCCTGCCTGCCTGTATACTGGTACAATAGTCCTGACAAGGACTCTTTTGGTCACTAGCCTGTATTCAGACCTGGCTATACCCTGCCTGTATATAGCAACAATAGTCCTGAGAAGGACTCTGCTACTGTACTCCGACCTGGCTATACCCTGCCTGCCTGTATACAACTAGAATAGTCCTGAGAAGGACTTTTGGTCACACTGTTTGCAGCCCTGCAACTGAAAAAGCTATAAAGGGCCGCAAAGCTTTCCCTGAATCAGCGACACTCTCCCTGCACTGACAGTCTGGATAGCTGTGAGCAGAGCACAGCGCGCCGGCCGATATAAAGGCTCGGTCACGCTGTGCAGGCCGGCCAATCACTGCAATTCCACAACTAACAGGGCTGTGGCATTGCAGTTGTCTGCCAGCCAATCCCTGCATGAGGGCTGGCTCTCAAAAGAGCGCCAACATGCAGAAATGAAGACCACGAGTACAGCACGAGTATCGCGAGATTACTCGGTCCCCGCCGAGCAGCCCGAGTACAGCGATACTCGTGCGAGCACCGAGTAGTTACAAGCATGCTCGCTCATCACTAATCACATATAAAACCAAATTTTGTTAAAATCTATTTAAAAAGCTGCAAAATACACATAAAAAACTAAAGTGCAATAGTGGTCACATTTAGCAGGTGGCACTATATACTGTATATGATTTTGGATTAGGTGGGAACAGGGTCAAACACAATATAAAATGATTACTAGCTGATCCCTGAGTGCTTTACTCTTCCTATACAATGATCTTGGCACCCTAATATTCGATATAGTGCCCTCGATCACTAACAGTTGTTCCTCAAATGTTCCTTACTCCCTGCAGAGAAGTATAAAATTAGTGATAGTATACTAGTAAAAAGTGATTTATACAAAATGCATTTCTGGCATGATACTTAAGGCCCCATTGCATGCAAGGACATCGCTAACAAGATGTCGTTGGGGTCATGGAATTCGTGACGCACATCCGGCTTTGTTAGCGATGTCGTTGCATGTGACACGTACGAGCGACCGCTAGCGATCAAAAATACTCACCTAATCGTTGACACATCGTTCAAATCCCAAATATCGTTGATGGTGCTGGACGCAGGTTGTTCGTCGTTCTAGAGGCAGCACACATCGCTACGAGTGACACCCCAGGAATGAAGAACAACACCGTACCTGCGTCCTCCAGCAACGAGGTGGGCGTGACTTTCATGCGGCTGCTCTCCGCCCCTCCGCTTCTATTGGACACCTGCCGTGTGACATCGCTGTGACGCCTCACAAACCGCCCCCTTAGAAAAGAGGCTGTTCGCCGCCCACAGCGACGTCGCTAGGAAGGTAAGTTGGTGTGATGGGTACTAGCGATATTGTGCGCCACGGGCAGTGATTTGCCCGTGATGCACAAACGATGGGGGCGAGAGCTTTCACGAGCGACATCACTAGCGATATCACTGCGTGTAAAGCCCCCTTTAGCCTAATTGATGCTTTTGATGCTGCAGATATTAATGTTGCTGATGATCATTCAGCTCCCCCTTTTCAATGCGTTTCCCCCCTTTGAGTTAAATAGGGTTCATCAGGAGATTGTTGGGAGATGGGCCCAATCACCAAAAGCCATCAGCATAAAAAATTCTGCCTTTAACGTGCTTAGTACTCCCAGCGACTAACAACTTACGCCAAGAGATAAGTAGCGCCCAGGGCATGTCCACTTTTGGTTCAGGGATACTCGGAAGTTAGCTGCAGGGGAACGCAATGCGTTTCAGAAGCGTATCAGATATGAGTAAAGTAGGGTAACTGGCAACCATCCCTGCAGTGCAGAACGCATGCTTGTGTTCCTCCCACACATATATAGAAAACATTAGGGCTTTAACCCCTAATAGGGAAAACAATGGCCCATAATAATAGTATGCCTCTGATTTTTGGGTCAGATGTACACATGCAATGGGAAACCACATTAATACTCATTTATAGACATATAAGTCCAAATCAATATGATCAAATATATGAGTATTACATCACCTCATAATGGGTATGCATATGGATATTGTAGGTAAGTATATATTAGATGACTCTAAATAAATAACCTCTCTTGAAGTTAGAACAGTGCGAACAGGTGGTTGGATGGCAAATAATGCTTCCAGTGTCTTTTCCAGCACCACTCTGTGTTCCACATGCTCCAAACTCACTAGCTGGACCACATAATCCTCACCCTGATCCTACTTTCTTCCACCAGGGATCATCCTACATTCAGACACTCTGAGGAGATTTTTACATATTCATTAATTATTGCTGGCCTCTACCCCTGCCTGTTTCAAGAGGGATATGAGGAGATCATGTGTAGTGATGCCCAAATATTTGAGAAGCCACGGTCACAAGAAGACGATGGTCGGGAATGGCAATAAGTGTCTTATGAGGTAGATGATGTTGAGACACAGTTGCCAACAAGTGATGCTGTTAAGTCAACAAATCATTAGGACCAAATGTAGAAGTGGGAGACGAGGTGGTAGACGATGAAGTCACTGAGACAACCTGGGAAGGTGCCATGCAGAGGAAGGACAGCAGCCCAGAGGGGGAGGGATCCACAGCACCACAACAGGCAGAAAGATGCAGTTGGGTGGTTAAAGGGAGAAGGTGAGCAACTGTTCTCCATAGCATCCACAAGTGGTAAGTTATGGTTGGGTCTTCCCAAACCTGACATTTTTTAAAGAATGTGCAAACGAGAAAAAAAATGGTAATTTGCAACCTGTGTCTTACCAAAATCAGCAGAGGCCTGACCACTATCAGACTGACCACTGACCACCACCAGCATGATCAGGCACATGTCATCAAATCACTTGACTAAGTAGGCTGAATGCTTGAGTCCACAATCATTGTCTGTCTCCTCCCTTGTGCTATGTGCTTGCCAATCCCCTTTCCAGGACGCAGGCTTGGATGTCTCATACCCTGAACCTGTTGGTGCATATTTGCAATGACCATGAGCAAACATGTCTGATTCTTTTCTCCCAGCGCAACGTTCAGTTGTCCCTACCACAGGCCTTTGAACACAAACGTAAATACCCAGCCACCCACCCACAGGCCAAAACACTAAACGGGCATATTTAGTGCATACTACTTGGCTTGGAAATGTTGCTGTTTAGGCTTGTGGACACTGAGCCTTTCTACAACCTCATGGAGGCCACGGTCCCTCCTTACTTGGTTCCCAGCTGACACTATTTTTCCAGGTGTGCCATCCTTGCTTTACACCAGCACATGTCCCATAACATCACCTGTGCCCTGACCAATGCAGTTGCTGGGAAGGTACACTTAACCACTGACACGTTGATAAGTGCTTGTGGCTAGGGATGCTACATTTCTCTGATGGCACACAAGGTGAACCTTGTGGAGGTCAGGACTAAGTCAGACCCTGGGACAGCACGTGTACCGCCCCGCGCTCGGATGCAGCCGAGCCACTCAGATCAGGGCTCGCTGGTGGGTGGCTCGAGCGTCTCTGGACCCAGGGGCCCCGTGGTCCACTTCGATCTGAAAGGGGGGCTGGTGCTTTTAGGGGGACGTAGGTGTATGGCCGAAGCCGTGGTTAAGTTCGTGACGCATCCCACGGGATTTGGTGAAGGTAGGCACCACCGCTGCAGTTACAGGGGCACCCGGGGGAGATGTTATGCAGCAAGTTGTTAACCCCTCCGTGGGCAGGGATGGTGGCACCGGGACCCGTTGGGGTAGTAGTTGGGTGGTGCAGGGAGGTGCGTGGCCGGAGGGCACTGTTATACTCACAGTTAGTAACGTACATGAGTCTCTGGTAAACCAAGTTGATGGTGGTCGGTGCCCGCAGCCGGCTGCATCTGGTCCCCCACCTGGTTGGTGGTCTCTGCCTTTCTCCTGCACTGTATTGTGTATTTGTGGGCTACCTGCGCTTCAGCGTCTGAAGTCTGCTCCCCGGCTTTGTGGATGTCGGGAGAGCCCTTTTGCCCGCAGATGCTGGCCTGTGGGATCTCTCTGCCTGTGCGGTTGCTTTCTATCCCCCTCGTTGGGCTGTTGTCTTCAGTCGGGACTTTGGGTGGGAAAGGACCTATAGTCCAGACCGCAATCAGTTAATTAACTCAGTCCAGTCGCTTCTGGACCTCGTGTCAGGGTCTAAGTTCCCCCCTTTGTGCTCCGGTTTCTGAGTCGGTTACCCTGTCCCGGTCCACCACGGTTCCACCGAGCCGTCTTCTTGGCTCCTGCAGGCTGAGGCCACCATATGCCTCCTAGCCAAAGGTGCCCGGGCTCCAACCCTGGCACCTGTCAGACTGCTGCAGACCTGGGCACAGGCCTGCTTCCACTCTCCTCCACTCACTGACTGACTGTTTTCCTGCCTCAGGCTCTCTGGACTCCTCGGTGGGTGGGGCAACTACCTGGCTCCGCGCCCTGGTGTGTCCATCAAGCCCTGAGAGGGGTGACTAGGGTTTAAAGTGTTTGGCTGATGACACCTTGTTAGGGACAGGTGCTGTGCGGGGCTCTAACTGTGACTACCTGGCTAGTCCAGGGCGTCACACACACATGCTACCAACGCTGAGAATATTTTGGCCCTAGTTCCATCAGGATTTCCTGCAACTTCTACACCATATATGTAACACGTGTGGGTGCGGACCCACTATGTCAGAGGCCAGAGGTTTCCTAGAGGGATGTTACTAAGTACCTACTGGGTATTCACCAGAGTCTTTGATTGTGAGGCTGAACTTAGCTGAAAGTAGACACCAGGCACCAGTACAGGGAACTCCTCAGACTGCAGTAGCTGACCCTAGAGGTCAGGGATGCAGGTAGGATAGGTTTAGGTTCAGGTAAATACAAGGTCTCAGGCACCTGACAAGACACTAGCAGGTGCAAAACACACTAGATACGAAAGTTATTCAGGAACCTTCCTACTGCTAGTGTCTCCCAGCCATAGGCTGGGGACACTTCTGGAGTATGTGCACTGCCCCTTTAAAAACCAAGGAGAGCTCAGGCATGCACCCTAAGTGCATGGACAGGAAACCTGCATCATGTACGCACGCTCTAAGGGCTGCAGTGGGGACTGGAGCAGGGGCTGGAGGAATATGTGGGCGGCCGTCACAGTGAGTAAGTCGGCATCCCTTCCAGGAAAGAGACACGGGGCAGTGCAGGGACATTGGTGTTACTATATCAACAGAGTAATCATGAGGCCCTCACTCCAAATTTTTACAGGATCATCATACTTACTTCGTTCCAAATTTTTAGCGGCTCATCAGGCCTTCACTCTTATTATTAAGAGGGCCATCAGGTGGCCCTCGTTCTTAATTTTTAGAGACTCATCACCATCCTTACTCTTAATTTTTTTTAAGTCATCAGATGGCCCTTACTTTTAATTTTTATTGGCTCACCAAGCCACCCTTGCTCCAAATATTTAGAGGGTCATCAGGTTTCCCCTGCTCTTCATTTTTAGAGCATCATCAGGCCGCAGTATCTCTGTTATGGGGGGACTCACGGATTAGGATGAAGGTAGTAAATCTCCCAATCGCCGTGCAGTGATGTTAAAATGCTGCTGGCAACCCGAAGGTCAGGACCTCTCCTGTTAACACCACAGGGAGTCCTGGGGGTAACTGTCCGTGCTAATGTGGGACAGTAGGCGCAGTAGACGCAACCCAATTAACACCACGGTGCTACTACGGAAGAATTAGAATAGTAGGAGGGGAAGCAGGAAAACTGACCCTCGCTGTGCCTCACCACAAATCTTGGTGGGAAGGGCACCGGATGCCTAACCCTACCTACCGCTTCCAGTATAGTGGCTCAAGCCGCAGTGTGGCTGCAATGCTTAGATAATGCTCAGAGCAAACTTGTGTCCATGTGTGATGACTGTGCCCTGGGGTGCGCTCTCCAGAACCTTTTAATAACTAATACAAAAACACAAAAATAGCCCACTTACCGTAAATATGTCTTTTTAATATGCTGCTGTTTCCGTGAAAAGGCACAGCGTCAGATAAGATGGCAAGAGTTCATACCACCATTGAATATAGAAGTGGGAAAAAAATCAAGCGAGCTCAAAAATTAGTGCAAAAAAATGGATATGTTTTATTCCATACAATAGAAAATCTTTAAGAGCTGCATATTAAAATATATAAAGGCAGAGATTATATTAATCCTGCTGAAAACACAACAGGAGCCAATGGCGGAGTGCCACATCATCAGTGACGCCACCAGTGGCCAATCCGGACCTGTCACATCACTGATGACACGACCGCAGCACCACCCCAAACACCCTACCAGTTGTCGTTCGAAGACCAATGATGGGGTGCCAGGTCATAGGGTCGGGCCTCCGCGAGCCAATCCGAAGTGGCCACATCAGCAGGACACCTGATGCTATCCAGCCTATCAGGCCCTGCCACCTCATGGACATGCCAAGTGAAGTCCTCACCGGACTTAGCCTGAAGTGAAGACTTAGCCTCAGGAATGGGGCTAACAGGCTGAGCATGCTCAGTAGGAATAACACAAGACACAGTTCACAGCACGAAGATCAAGTACCTGGGCAAAGAGGCTTTTCACACTAAGTGTGTGAGCATGCTGATTAACCTGAACTGAGGACTTAGCCTCAGGAACAAAACTAATAGGCTGAGCATGCTCAGCAGGCGAAACACTGGACATAGGCTCTGGCTGGGGTAAATCGGCACACACATGCGTACTAGCCACCTCTCCACACTTAGGCATGGAGGAATAAGTAGCCAGCTGGACGACTCAAGGCACAGCCGAAAACAAAACTGGTGCCTGGGCGTAATAGGAATCGCAGCAGGCTGCTTGAGGCTATTGAGGTGCCGATTTGTAACACGCTCTATTTTTCCAGGTTGTGTATGATGCCTTAGTTCATCATTTTTTCAGGATGTGTATGAGGCCTACCCTCGCATTTAGTGCAGAAACTTTGCCAGTCTAAGAGTCACACTCCTTAAAAATGGAGGAAAAAGATTTTCTGAGGCCCTCCTCTATGTGTCTTCCAGGGTGTATTGCAATCCCTTCACATGTTTGGCAGCCCTTGACCTTAGTTCATAGGCTTTATGAATCTATGAGTCCCACTACCTATCAATTTTAACAGAATGTGTATGAGGCCCTCCTTTATGTCTAATGGGATGTATAAGTCCCTCTTCCTTCTAATTTTTCATAGTTCTTGCATTGATCACATAGGCTTTGTGAGCTTCAGAGTCACTTCTTCATAAATTAAACAAGATGTGTCTGAACATGTCACACACATCACATGTTCAGATAAGGTAGTAAAATATTTAAATTACATTTACTTGTGATTACCCATGGGTGTAGTTTTATTTTCCTCTCTATTATGTCATCTACTGTAGTCATAAGTGATTGGGAAATACGGTGAGAGATGGCCAAAGCTATTAAGGGGTGAAGCAGGCATTTTTTTCTCTTTTTAATTTTGCATTGTATACAAGTCATTATACACGAAAGAATGTATCATAATTTTTTTCCACTAAAATCCACTTTAAGTTTTATTGACAGTCTGCAAAAGTAAAGTAAGGCAATAAACTCTGCCAATATGCCTCTCATCCAAAACTATCCTTCCTCTACCAGCTATCACTACACTGAAAGCAGATAACAACGGTTTTACTAGAATAAGGGAAGGTATGTAGCCCTGAAAAGGACATTTGTTTTTAGGTTGTAGCAGGAGCACAAGTATAATGGGACAGTAAGCCAGTAAACTCTACCTATATTCTTCTAGTCCTAAAATATCCCTCCTTCACCAGCTATCTATAAACTGTATGCTGTTAAGAGAGGTTTTATTAAAGTAAATACAGTATGTAGCCCTGAACAGGACTTTTGTTTTTAGGTTGCAGCAGCAGTATAAGTATAGAAGGACTGTAAGGCAATGAACCTTGTCTATATGCCTGCTGTAATGCAAAACCTTACACTGAATGCAGGTTAACAGCCTTTAGAATAAAGCACAGTAATTAGCCCTGAAAATAACTTAAAGAAGTGTTGGTTTTCAGTTACAGCAGTAGCACAAGTATAGAAGGACTGTAAAGCAATAAACCCTGACTATATGCCTGCTCTAATCCCAAACCATCCCTCCTCCATCAGCTATGCCTTCACTCAATGCAGGTAACTGCAGTTTTACTAGAATAAAGGACAGTAATTACTCCTGAAAAGGACTTTTGGTTTTAGGTTGCAGCAGAAGTATAAATATAGACGGACTGCAAGGTGAGCACTCGAGCATGGTGCTTAAGCACCCGTGATGCTCCATGGAGTAATAAACATGCCCGAGCACCCCGATGTTCAATTGAGTATTAAGCAGTAGCGAGCACGCTAGCTGATCATTAATTTGTATGCATATTTTACAACTCCAAGCTGTATAAACTTCAATGGTTGTAGATTTGAAGCATATCAGGTGAAATGTATTAGTGTAATGAGGATAGCAACACCCTTTATCAAGGTGTTCATAATAATTAGGCACTTCATGGGGCTTTATTAGACTAAAACAGCACCGAGGGTCATTATTATAATGAGGCACAAAGTGTAATGTTGTATTTTTATAAGGAGGCACACTAGGAGATCATTATTATTATAGAGCAGGGACAAATCAGGGTCAGATTAGGCACACACTTTTCTATGTAAGACCTCACAGCTCACAGTGCATGTCAGACCAAATGAGAATCATGAGGTCAAATGAACTGCCCAAGGAGCTCAGAGACAGAATTGTGGCAATACACAGATCTGGCCAAGGTTACAAAAGAATTTCTGCAGCACTCAAGGTTCCTAAGAGCACAGCAGCCTCCATAGTCCTTAAATGGAAGACGTTTGGGACCACCAGAACTCTTCCCAGACCTGGCTGTCCAGCCAAACTTAGCAATCGTGGGAGAAGAGCCTTGGTGAGAGAGGTAAAGAAGAACCTCAAGATCTCTGTGGCTGAACTCCACAGATGCAGTTGGGGGATGGGAGAAAGTTCCACAAAGTGAACTATCACTGCAGCCCTCCACCAGGCCTTTATGGCAGAGTGGCCTGACAGAAGCCTCTCCTCAGTGCAAGACATATGAAAGCCTGCATAGAGTTTGCAAAAAAACACATGAAGGACTCCCAGACTATGAGAAATAAGATTTCTGGTCTGATGAGACGAAGATAGAACTTTTTGGTGATAATTCTAAGCGGTATATGTGGAGAAAACCAAGCACTGCTCATCACCTGCCCAATACAATTCCCCTCAGTGAAACATGGTGGTGGCAGCATCATGCTATTGGGGTGTTTTTCAGCTGCAGGGACAGGACGACTGTTTGCAATAGAAGGAAAGATAAATGTAGCCAAGTACAGAGATATCCTGGAAGAAAAGCTCATCCAGAGTGCTCTGGACCTCAGACTTGGCCGAAGGTTCCCCTTCCAACAAGACAATGACCCTAAGCACACAACTAAAATGACAAAGGAGTGGCCTCAGAACAACTCTGTGACCATTCTTGACTGGCCCAGCCAGAGCCCTGACCTAAACCCAATTGAGCATCTCTGAAGACACCTGAAAATGTCTGTCCATCAACATTCACCATTCAACTTGACTGAATCGGAGAGGATCTGCAAGGAAGAATTGCAGAGGATCCTCAAATCCAGGTGTGAAAAACTTGTTGCATCATTTTCAAGAAGACTCATGGCAGTACTAGCTCAAAAGGGTGCTTCTACTCAATACTGAGCAAAGGGTCTGAATACTTATTACCAAGTGATATTTCAGTTTTTCTTGTTTAATAAATTTGCAAACATTTCTACATTTCTGTTTTTCTCTGTCAAGATGGGGTGCAGAGTGTACATTAATGAGAAAAAAAATGAACTTTTTTGAATTTACCAAATGGCTGCAATGAAACAAAGAGTGAAACATTTAAAGGTGTCTGAATACTTTCCGTACCCACTGTAGCTTTAGTCCCAGTCCTGTGTCCTTCCCCCTCATCTATTATATGTTCCTAATAGCATCATAATGATTTAGGGGGCGGGAGAAGATGTTATCAGGTTCTTATAATGAATTGGGAGGTGGGACAGGATGGTATCATGTACTCAGGAAAATGTGGACTTGGGCCTCCACCTGCATCATGATCGGATATGTGGGCATTTATAGCATTCTAGATCCTATAAAGACATGTGTTCACCACCGATGTAAAGATGTCTCCCATCCTGGCCTCTTGCTGTAATAATTTCCTGCTTCTTGGGTTCTTCCTGGTATAATGTTCCCCATCCTGGGTCACTTACTGGTGTAATGTGACCCATCCAGGGCCCCTTCTTGGTATGGTGTCCTCCATCCTTGGTCCTTTTCAGTAATAATGTTCTCCATCCTGGGCTCCTTCCTGGAATAATGTCTCCCATCCTGGGCTCCTTCTTGATATATTTCTTCCATTCTGGGCCCTATCTTGATACATTTCCTGGTATAATATTCCCCATCCTGGTCCTCTTCCTGTTATAATGATCTCCTTCCTGGTATAACTTTCCCTGTTATTGTGTTCTTTTACAACACATTTGTTTAAAATAAATTATTCTCCTTACCTTCATTTGCTACCACGATGCACAACATCCTATTCTATAGCCAGTGCAGCTGACAGCAGCTGACTTTAGAATGTATGGTATTGCAGGCGGAGGGGACGTGCTCGCCACGCTCGGGTCCGGGGCTTCTGCTGCTGCTGCTCGGTGGCTCGAGTGGTGGACCGGGGACTCGAGCAGCGCTCCTCACCCGTGAGTGAAATGGGGATGGTATGTTTAGGGAGATTGTTCGTGACGCCACCCACGGGTCGTGGTGATAAGGGCACCACCGCTGCTTGTAACTAGGATCCCAGGAGAGATGGTAGGGTGCAGCTGAGATGTTGTCCCCTCCGTGGGCAGGGGTTGGTGATCCCGGGGCCCGATGGTGTAACGGGGAGGCCGGATGGCTGGGGTGCAGGGACTGCGTGGCGTGGTGCCGGACAGCACTGGTGTACTCACTCAGACAATCACTGACAGAGTCGTTGGTAAACCAAAACGGCCGGATGGACGGGTCCCGCAGCCGGCTGCAGTGTTGTTGTTGTGCTCTCCCCGGACGGCTGATGGTGGCTTTCTTTCCCTGCACCTTTTGAAAATGTTCTTGACTCCTGTGGTTGCCCACCGGTAGTCCGCTCCCCGGCGTATAGGTGCCGTAGGAGCCCACTTTGCCCGCAGGCGCTGGCCCTTGGTTCTCTAGCCTGTGGCGGTGGCTGTATATCCTCTCTGGGTGGATGGTTGCCTTCAATCGGGACTTTAGTAGTTGAGAAACCCCTGGGGTTCCTGTCACATTTGGATTTGACTATTGACGGCGGCTCCAAGCCTGGTCGGGGTCCGATGGCCCTGCCTGTGTGCTTAGCTTCACTCCGTTCCCCGGTCCAGTACCGGCGGGCCGACGTCCGACCCCGGTCCTTACGGCTCTGCGGAGTTCCACCAACTCCTGCAGATGGCTACCACCGTCTGCCAACCTTGCTGTCAGTGTCTGGGCTCCAACCCAGACACCTCAAGTGTTCACTCCTCTCACTTTCACTTCCAAGACTCAACTAACACTTTTCCCGCCTCCAGGCCTGTGAACTCCTCGGTGGGCGGGGCCAACCACCTGGCTCCGCCCCACCTGGTGTGGACATCAGACCCTGGAGGGAGGCAACAAGGGTTTTTGGTTTGGCTGGTGTGACTGCCTAGGGTGGGGGTGTGTGTGTTGTTATGCATGTGACTACCTGGCTAGTCCAGGGCGTCACAATGGCATTGCAGAAGACGTCACTGCCATGCGCCACCCATTAAGTACATTTATCTATTTGGCAATAATTTGAATAATATAACTATTATCAGTTTCAATTCAAATATATTATGAGGTTATTACAACCCACCTAGGCCATGTAAATCTACCTGTATTAGCATGATCAAAAATTATTAATGCATTACAAATACTCACCACTAATACATACATGCATAGAAGTGGAAAGAATGACGGAAAGTCTGTATCTTTCCAAGTTACCCAAAGTATTATACCAGCACAATTGAATAGGTCAACGTAATTATTCAGCTAATGTGCAGTCCGAAATTAAAAGTTCAATGAAGGGAATGAGAATAACCTTTGATTGTTGTAATTCATTAACATCTTGCAGTTCTCGCAACTAGCCATGTGGATGGTTCTGTTGCTATGGCAACATATGAGGACGTTCTCAATTCAGAGAGAAGAAAATTGGAAAATGCCTTTGCCATTGGTTAATCAGACAGCAATGATATGAATTGCTGCTTCACATTCCAGCAGTGCAGGGTCAATCAGTGGAATAAGACCATAAATATCTCCATATTTTGTCAGGATTTTGGAAAGCAAAAGATGTACAGATCTTTGCTTTATTCTACAGCACATTAATTTTACTTGCCCTAATTATTTATTTGTATTGCTGTTTAACACCATAACCCAAACTTGATTCTATAATGCAAAAATACTAAGAGGTAAATGTGGAATTGTTGAAATGCTCCATGTAAATAAGCAATGAACCACTTTTGTACTTTTCTTACTCTCTAAACCTATGTTATTGTTCGTGTAATGTTAGTGTGTTTAATATACTCACTGATCACCATCTTTTCCGGTATCCAGCAATGCTCTGCCCCAGTGGCGTCACTAGAGTCTGATGGGACCCAGTGCAAAGTATGTGCCTTTGCCCTCCCTCCCCCATCTTGTACTAATGTCACCTATCCTGGGCCACGTCCTTGTAACTATGTCCCCCATACTGGTAAATATGTTTCCCATGCTGATATAAGTCCGCATCATGGCCCCACCCTGGAATATATCCCCATCATGGCCCCATCCTGGTGTATGACCCCCATCATTACTATAATCTGGTATATATGTCCCATTATGGCCCCATTCTGGTATAAATGTCCCCATCATGGCTCCATCCTGGTATGTATGTCCCCATCATGACCCCATCCTGGTATATGTGTCACCATCATAGCCCCATCACTAGTTCTCAGACAATATTAAAATAAAAAATAAACATCATATACTCCTCTAACCCTGGCAAGTTTAGCAGCAGACAGTGGCTGGTCTCGGGCAGACTGATGCATTGACGTTCTTTTACATTAGTTTTTAAAGACTGTTCTCTCCCTCTGACAAAAGTTAAAATACCCGGTCACTAGTAGTGATGAGTGAATAAGTAAGAGTGGATTTGTAATATACTAGATTTTTACAAAAATCTTCATTCACCAACACTCAGATCTTTTTTAATTCACTTCTTTTTGGATTTAGCAAAATGTCAACTGATGGCCGCTATTTTTCTGAAATATAAACAGTCATCAAAAGGTTAAAAAAATGGAGGCACTCACTTTACCGCTGCATCTTCTGATCCCCAACCCCACACACATTGTAATCCCCGATCCTGTCAGGTTAAGTTGTGTTTTCCAGCTTTAAAGAGACCTATGAGGACTCAGTGCATGTGTATGGAAGTTTACGCCACACGTTATGATGTCATGATTCTGTGACCTTCTAGGCTTTTGTTAAGATTAAGAACTTTTTTTTTCCAGTGCACTATGGCGTGGGAACAGAAGATGCGAGAAGCACTGGACAGGTGGATTAGTGGACAGTTCCAGATATAAGCGATAAGATTAGTATAACATTTTCTTAAAATACCTTTACATATATTTATTGTTCTCAGTAGAGACTTCTCCTCAAATTGATTTTCCTGGGGAAAAATGTGCGAAATTGAATTTTGATTTTCGCTCATCTTTATTCGCTAGCACTTGGTTAAATAAAAGTGATTTTTATAAAGTTTATCTAAAAATATAACGCATTTTGAGGTGGCACTCATTTTTTTCAAATATAAAAAACATAGCATAGAAAACACAAATCTGATTTCAATATCAAGAAAAGGCACCAAAAGAAGACAGACAAATGAAAGCAGAGTGGCTACAACTTGACATACAGTATGAATAAAACATAATAGTGTATTATTGTGGTTTACATGAAAAATTAATAAATACATGATCATGCGATGGTAAAAACAATTTTTGTTTGGATCAAAAAATGAAGGTGCCTGTGACTTGCATATATCAGTGGAATCGCTAGTAGGTTGCTGGTAACCCATGATGTCATATGTCCAACGGCTAAAAGTAAACTGGATAGGTGTCAGGGGGTTATCAATGTTTTTCAGCCCTACAGGCACAATTCAGAAAATAGAAAAAGGAATAAGAGGGATTGCAAAAGAGGAAAAGGAAGAAGAGGATGCAGAAATAGAGGTAAATCTACTGAGTCCTAAAGGCAACAAAGTCATGCAATAAAGAATTATAATTTTTCACGAACGCTGAAAGCAATCTATTAAGGAATGGTTCATCCGATTGCCAAAATGAATTTATTCTATCCATGGACTTGAATACATATGTTGGAAAATTAACTTTGTGTAGACAAGTTTCCATTAAGAACTCAGAACCACAGATTAGTTTAAATATTAATAATATTAATAAAGCTATTCATATTGGCTTAACTTCCATGTTAGCACCTCATCTCATTATTACCAATTAATGGAACAAGTCCACTTTTTACTCTGCTCAACATTGGGGCAACCAAATAAAAAATGTTCACACTTTAGTTGAAGTCAAATTCAAAAACATGAATGATGGACCGACATCCAGGTTCCATATAATCTATCTGCCAAAATCAATATAGATAAGGGAGAAGAATTTCTTATTCAAAATCGAAAAGATTATATCCAAGAATCGAACAGTATTTTATCAGACAATTAAATAATATAATCCACTTAACTTTGACCCTACAAAAAATACATTACAGATTCTTACGCCCTCACTAATAACATATACCGTACTTGGAAGGTGTGTTGTTTGTTGACACAGAAAGAAGAGACATTTTGAATATAATGAAACATTTTGCTTTTCTATTACAATCTGCCCAAAATTCATAAAGATGTCAATCTACTATGCAGAACAAGTATCTCAGGGAATCATGCTTTAACTTCTTATATCTCCCAATATAAAGACATACAGCTGAGATTTGTCACTAATCTTGATTCATATCATATGGATATTGCAATCTTAACATGCTAAATTCAAACAGTTTGTGCAACTTATAGATGGTTAACACTTGATGTAGGCTTTCTATATAGCAACATACCACACAATCTTGGCCTCATGTCTATAACCAAATTTTTAGATAGTGACTGTCTTAGACAAATTGAATTTATCATTAATGGAACCTATTTTAATTCGAAACAGACTACCATTAGGTTTGAATATCAATATTTACAAGTTAAGGGAACTGCAATGGGAACATCATTTACACCCACGTTTGCTAATCTTTTCATGGGAGATTTTGAAAGTCCAAGCTTGCTCTGAAAATGTAATATTATAGAAACGGTATATCAAAAACTTCATGATTATTTGGAACAGAATAGGATTCTTACTAATTTTGTTAGTTTCCTCAAAGACAGTATTTGAGGACTAAAATTCACTGATACTAGTTGTGTGAATAATATAGAGTACTTGGATTTAGTGATAATGGCCGTGGGGGACAATATCACTGTAAAAAAACGTTTTAAAATAATTGATTCCAACAGCCAATTTAATTACAAAATGTTATATTATAAGAAATAGAATCTAAGGTCCCGTTTCAAGAGACTACGTGGAAATTGTGCAAAAAAAATGCTGATTAAGCAAGTAATGAGTATTACAGAGAAAAAAACTATCGAAGTAGAATTATCAAATCTGCCCTTACAAAAAGCTAAAACTCTGAGTCAGATTGATTGTTTGAAATAAAGAGTTAAATCAGTTAATACTTACAATATTCATTGTCATTTTACTACCACATGCAATAAGTCACACAGGCAGGTTTGTGAAATGTAATTTTTTTGTTGTCATCTTTTTCTTAAATCATTACCAAAACAACCTAAAATTACTTTTAGGAAGGCTAATAAAATTAAATCCTGTAGCGCCCAGCAAATTATGTTGCTTCCAGTATCCACATATGGGTCTAACCCAATCTACCATAAGAAAGGGTTATAGGTGTCGTAGTAGTCAGTGGAAGTGTTGTGTCTCGATCCAGCATTAAGCTACCACATTCAGTAGCAATGTCACTGTAGACATGTTTACCATTTCCAATTTTTGAAATGAGCCTCTAGATAATATCATTTATATTCTTGAGGGTACTTGCAGGTTACAATATGTGGGTTGCACTACCCTGCACCCCAGAACGCGATTAAACAAGCACAGTACAAAACACACCAATGGGTATCAGAGACATGGTGTATCATTACATGAGGCCCTCCATCACAACTAGGAACTAACATTTATACCAATTAATCAGTTCCCAGAATTGAGCAAAGAGTTGTTTGCATCTTTCACCCCTTCACCTTTTTTTACTTTTGTTTTTTAACTCCGCTTCTCCAAAAGCCATAACTGTATTATTTTTCAATGACACCATCCATTTTTATCATTTACAATACTGGAAAGCAGGAATAATTTCCAAGTCTGACAAAACAGCCAAAAAAGTACAATTTTGCAGTTTTTTTTATTTACAGCAATCATTAAATAGTTATAATGAACTCACAATATAATTTTTCAGGTCAGTACAAGTAAAGTGTTACCACACATTCATAAATATCCATCATGCCGTTTTCTTATTTTCTCTCATATATGCTACCAGGGGTAATATGTGAACATTACCATTCTGCTGAAATTGGCAGATTTGGCTAAATTGAATCTAATACTGTATGTGTGAATATCTTGAATTCTATAGCTGACACATCTATGAACCTTGTCACTGTGCTAGGTGTGAATGGTATGCCTTTTAATTCACAGGGACCACATGCAGTTAGATACATAATTTACCTATTGAATATCAGTTAGTTCATTTTTCACTGCTAAACTTGTTACAAAATAATGCATTAATATATGTAATCCATGAAGAAGAGATTAAATAATAAGAGGCTCCAGAAACTGTTGAATAGGATCAATAAGAGTATTTCGATGAATATTTCATAAAGTGGGATTACTGGTGGAATCACATGCCTATAGCTAATATGTACTAGGTGTAAACTATTTTCATAATATACCAATATTGAGGATCCAGGCAAGTAACATAATTGCAGTCAAGATAAATTGTCAATCTATGTGCAATATTTAGCTTAGTTCCACATATACCTTGGCTAAATGTTTTGTGAACTGAGGTCCTTTAGGAATACTTTAGGCTCATCTTCAGGAATATCTGTCAGATGGCAATGTTGTGATATAACAAAATGAGCAGTGTGGTTGGTCAGTCTGTGATTAGGTGACGATATTATAGACATTAAGATGTCTTAAATACTGCTAATTCAGTTACTGGATAGTAATGGGCGGACCCGGACTGTAAATGTCCAGATCTGCACGGTTCCAAAGGTACTCAGGTGATGGGCAAGGGCCCGTGATTCTGGGTGTTTGATCCAGATCCGACACTCGAGAAATTGAAAAAAAAAATAAAATAAAAATAAAGAAAATGAGATTGAAGCATGCGCTTTATTCTTACCAAGGCTGCTGTACACTGCTCCCATGGCCTCATCTTCACTTCCTGGGCTGCTTATTAGGCTGATCTATATGCACTGCTTTCCCCACCCACTGGCTGGCCTGGCATCTGTGAATGATTGTAGTCAGACGTACCCCCAGCCTGAGTGACAGCATCTGACTGCAATCAATCAGAGTCGCTGTCTGCGGGTGAGTATCGTGGTATAAAAATAACTAAATAAAAATAAATTGTTGTAGGGATCCCCATATCATGATACTCAGCATACAGATAAAGCATACGGCTAAAGGCTGCAGCCTCCAGCCCTGCATTTATTTTGGCTGTGTATCAAAATAAGAGGAACTGCATGCAGCTTTTTTTTTTGTAACTTAAATAAATAACACTGGTCAATTAAAAAAAATCATCAGCAAAGGTAATATGTCTGTTTTATGGAGTTTGATGTGCTGATTCCGAAAATATGCTTAGTTTTACTCCATCACATAAAGTTTCTGAGATAGAATTATTTTTGTTATTACTTTATTTCTGCATTTTCAATGTACAGTGGAACCTTGCTTAACGAGAACAATCCGTTCTGGGATTGTTAACCAAGTTACTCGTTCAGCAAAGCAAGATTTCCCATAGGAAATCATTGCAATGCAGACGATTCGTTCCACAACTTGTTAAATGTCCCATTCTGGTCCCCTATTCTGTCATTCCACACATGCACAAACGCACACAAACATGTACAAACACACACAAACTCACACAAACTCACACAAACACACACAAACACACAAGCACGCATGCACACGCACATATTATATGCTCACCTTACCTTCCGTTCCATCGCCGATCTCCTGGGACTTGCTGTTCTCCGCTACGGGCTGTGTATCGGGTTACCATAACGACGAGGGAGGAACTTCCGCTCCCAGCCTCTGATTGGCCAGCACGCTGCCTTTGAGCAGCAGTGACAGGAAGTTCCTGCTTCGTCGCTATGGATGCTGATGCACAGCCTGGAGTGGAGTGGAGCGGCAAACTACAGGACCCAGGAGGCCGGCGATGAAACGGTGCTCACCTTACCTTCCGTTCCACCGCTGGCCTCATGGTACTTGTAGTTCGCCGCGAGGACGTCGCGATGTACCCGGGAACTACCCTTCAGTGGAACGGAAGGTAAGGTGAGCATAATATTGTATGTGTGTGCGTGCGTGTGTGTTTGTGTGTGTTTGTGCATACATGTGTACCGCCCCGGGGCTCGGCCGGCTGCCAAGCCGCTCTGATCTGTGCTCGTCGGTGGGTGGCTCGAGCTTCCCACGGACCCGGGGGTCCCGCCGCCTCTCTGTAAGGGGGGCTGGTTAGGATGTTGGGGAGTCGTTGCTTTGGCGCTACGCGTGCAGGTGGGGTGGTGGTTTTGGGGATTGAAAGTTCGTGATGCCACCCATGGGGCTGTGGTGAATGGATGGACACCACCGCTGCCGTTAACTAGGCTCCAGGGGACGGTGTTACGCAGCCTGGTGTTAACCCCTCCATGGGTAGGGGTGATGGTCCCGGGCCCGAGGGGTCGCTGTAAATTGCTGGTGTAGGGCAGTGTTGATGCGGTGCGGCGCGGTGCTCGGCCCGAGGGCACTGGTGTACTCACTATTACAAATACGCTGGAGTCTCTGGTAAACCAAACAAGATGGTGGACGGTGCCCGCAGCTGACTGTGTTTCTCCCCTTTTCTCGGGCTGGTGGTTGCCTCCTTTCTCCTGCACCTTTTGTGTATGTGTTCAACTGCCTACACTTCAGCGACGGTAGTCCGCTCCCCAGCTGCATGTGTGCTGAGGAACCTGTTTGCCTGCAGACGCTGGCCCTTTGGATCTCTATGCCTTGGCGGTAGCTTTCTATCCTTGTTGGGTGGGCTGTTGTCTTCAGTCAGGCCTTGGATGGGAAGGGACCTCAAGTCCAGACCTCAATCAATTGATTTGACTCAGTCCAGTGGCTTCTGGGCCTCGTACTGGGTCTGAGTACCCCTCCTGGTGCTCTGGTTTCCAATCAGATCCCTGGTTCGGTACCGACAGGCCACCGCTAGTCCCCGGTCCCTACGGTTCCACCTTCTGTAATCCCGGCTCCTGCAGGCAGCCACCACCGTCTGCCTCCTGGCCACAGGGTGTCTGGGCTATGACCCCTGACAGACGCTCTCTTTTCCTCTGTCACTCTCCCTACTCCTCTCCTTCCTCTCCCTTTCACTCTCCTTTCTCTTCTCATCTCTCAGTGTTTTCCCGCCTCAGGCCATCCGAACTCCTCGGTGGGCATGGCCAACCGCCTGGTTCCGACCACCTGGTGTGTCTGTCAGAACCTGAGAGGGGTGACTCAGGGTTTTAGGTTGGCTGATGGTACCCTTTTTAGGGGAAGGTTGTTGTGCGGGGGCCTAACTGTGACTACCTGGCTAGTCCAGGGCGTCACTCATGTGTGTGTTTGTGTAGACTGCAAGTGCGGGTCAGAGCACGCTGGATGTATGGAACCGGAAGTGTGTGCGGTGAGGATTTTGCTCGTACAGAAAGCTTTGCTTGTTAAGTGAAATTATCGTTAAGTGGGTTACTCGTTAAGCGAGGTACCACTGTATGTGGTTTTTTCTATGTTATTCCCATTTCTTTGCTTCTTTTACTTAATTGTAAATGTTCTTACAGGTTTTAGTGAGTAAAGGTTTTAGTGAGTTTTATGGAAAGGAGTATTGTCAGTGCAGTCAACCAATGACTGCTTCTCGGAAAGTCGAAAAGTCACATGTTATGGGGAGGAGCAAACTGTTATGAGGCGGTAAAATTTGAGTCAGTCAGAAAAGGATGGTGATGGCAGCAAGGACTGGTATGTGAGACTCTGAAAGGAGACAGGCCTCTACAGGGATCTGAGCCCTGCCACAGGGAGATAGAAGGGAAAGCATCTGTCCTTTCTGGGGAAATATTTACATACAGTCGGTCGGCTTATTGCATTTTTTTTTTAGTTTGTCACCACCATTGAACTGAACTTACTCTACTGTTTGATCTGATTTAAAGGAGAAAAATGCTCCGACAGTATATCAATCATCTGAACAGATTCTGTTATGTGTGTGGTTCTTTTACACCAAAAGGCCAGGTACGTTCAATTACTCATGATAATAAAAAGATGTACCAGATGAACTTTTAGGGGCACTTTGCACACTACGACATCGCAGCTGCGATGTCGGTGGGGTCAAATTGAAAGTGATGCACATCCGGCATCGCAGGCGATATCGTAGTGTGTAAATCCTTTTAGATACGATTAAGGAGCGCAAAAATGTCCAAATCGTATCATCAGTGTAGCGTCGGTCATTTCCATAATTTCGGAAGGACCGATGTTACGATGTTGTTCCTCGTTCCTGCGGCAGCACACATCACTGTCTGTGAAGCAGCAGGAGCGAGGAACATCACCTTACCTGCGTCCTGCGGCTCACGCCGGCTATGCGGAAGGACGGAGGTGGGCGGGATGTTTACGTCCCACTCAGCTCCGCCCCTCCGCATCTATTGGCCGCCTGCCGTGTGACGTCGCTATGACGCCGCACGACCCGCCCCCTTAATAAGGAGGCGGTTCGCCGGCTAGAGCGACATCGCAGGGCAGGTGAGTGCATGTGAACTGCCGTAGCTATAATGTTCGCTACGGCAGCTATCACCATGATATCGCAGCTGCGACGGGGGCAGGGACTATCGCGCTCAGCATCGCAAGCATCGGCTTGCGATGTCGTAGTGTGCAAAGTGCCCCTAAGTGTCCACTTGGTGATCAAGACAAAAGCTGGGCCCCTCATGAGATATGCTCAAGTTGTTCAAATGGTCTTCGTGACTGGTTGAATATGAAGAAAGTGGCTATGCCATTTGCTTTTCCCAAGATTTGGAGAGAACCCAAAAATCATAGTGATGACTACTACTTTTTTTTGCCAAACTGAAGGACTTTTTTTTACAAAGAACAAACATAAGATAATTACCCAGAACTTGACTCTGCGATTAGGCCAGTTCCACATAATGGTACCTTGCCAGTTCCTGTACCACCGTTGTCTGGTTTGGATGAAAATTAAGAAGAATATGAAAACTATGGAGCTGAAGCTACTGGCGAAGACATGGAGACCTTAAGTCAAGATGAGTATGTACCTGATGGAGCAGCTGAGCAACCAGAATGCTTTACTCTACATGAATTAAATGATATCATAATACACCTTTCATTGTCAAAAGATAAAGCTGAACTTCTTGCATCTAGGTTGAAACAGAAGATTCTTCTTCATGATGATGTCAAAGTGTGTTAATACCGAAACAGAAGTAACACTTTAACACAATTTTTCACAGTTGATGGACCAATGGTGTACTGTAACAATGTGAATGACCTCTGAAGAACTGAATCAAGAGTATTTTGTTGCAGATTGGTGATTGTTTATTGACTCATCCGAGAGAGGTTTGTGCTGCTTCACAATGGAAATATGAAACCATCAATCCCTGTTGCTCACTCATGTCATCTAAAGGAAAGTTCTGAAAATATATCAGTTGTTTTGGATGCTACAATATAAGTATCATCAATGGAATATCTGTGGAGATTGGAAAATGATTGGTCTGCTAATGGGTATGCAAGGAGGTTTCACAAAATATTGTTGCTTCTGTGTTTATGGGACAGTAGAAATACAGTAGAGCATTATGTTCGTCGTGATTGGGGACAGAGAAACATCTATGCTCCAGGTAGAGACATTGTTTAGCATAATCCTTTAGTTGCTCCAACAAAATTTTTTTTTTCTCCACTACATATAAAGTTGTGATTGATTAAAAACTTTGTGAAAGCCATGGCAAAGACAAATTCACAAGGGTTCCAGTACATTTCAGGCCTCCAACACACATCCGTGAAAAGCACGCACGTGTCATACGGTCCGTTTTTCAGGTCCGTTTCCGTTTTTAAGTCCGTTTTTATGGTACGTGTGGCATCCGTGTGTATTGCGTATGCTAGCCGCGTGCGTGTTGAATGTCCGTGTGTGCGTGAGATACATAAGTGACATGTCCGTTTGTTGCCCGTGTGACATGTTCCGTGTGTGATGCACAATGTCATTGATACATACCCGCTGACAGCAGCCAGCGACGCGCGATGAGAATGAACTTGGGTGAACTTCACCCGACTTCATTGTCATCCCGCGGCTCTGTCTGTGTCACGTACTGATTAGTGGTCACCTGTGAAGGACTCACCGGTGACCGCTAATCCCCTGAGTCACTGAAGTGAGCAGCGCGATTAGCGCTGCTGTCACTCAGGTTACCTGCGTCTAGCTGGATCTTCCACCCGTGACCGCAACTCACCTGTGACTTCATCGCTGTCACTCGGGCAACTTGCAGTCACAGTTGGAGGATCCAGCGGTGGCCGCGAGTAACCTGAGTGACAGCACAGCTGATCGTGCGGCTCACCTCAGTTGCTGTGTGGATCTGGCAGGAGCGGTGGGGTTCTTCTGCTGCTCCTGTCACCTTCATGTAGCAGAGCTGGAAGTGACGTGGGACCTCCGTGGATTACGCCGTACATGGATGGCTTTTTCGGGCTTAATAAAGTGGTGAACGAGGGTATTTGTTAGTGTTTATTATTCCAAATAAAGGATTTCTTCAGGTGTATGTGTTTATTTACTGTAATTTACAGATTAATCATGGAAGGTATCTTGGGGAGACGCCTGACATGATTAATCTTGGACTTAGTGGCAGCTATGGGCTGCTGCCATTAACTCCTTATTACCCCGATTGCCAACGCACCAGGGCAAATCGGGAAGAGCCGGGTAGAGTCCCAGAACTGTCGCATCTAATGGATGCGGCTATTCTGGGCGGCTGCTGGCTGATATTGTTAGGCTGGGGGGCTCCCCATAATGTGGGGCTCCCCATCCTGAGAATACCAGCCTTCAGCCGTTTGACTTTACCCTGGCTGGTATCAAAATGAAGGGAACCGCACGTCGTTTTTTTAAAATTAATTATTTATTTATTTTACTGCTCGATATTGACACGCCCAATACCGGCTGTGATTGGTTGCAGTGAGACAGCTGTCGCTCAGTGTGGGGGCGTGTCTCACTGCAACCAGTCATAGGCGCCGGTGGGCGGGGAAAGCAGGGAATACGAGATTGATTAATGAGCGGCCGGCTTTTTCAAAATAGTAAAAGCCGCCGGAGTTTTTTAACAGCTGTCCAGCACCGCGCTGGTGATCGGGGAACAGTGAGTATGAGAGAGGGGGGAGACTGACCGACATGGACAGAGAGAGAGGGACAGACAAGACAGAGAGACCGACCGATGGACTGAGGGAGATTGACCGACATACACAGAAAAAGAAAGAATGACCGACATCGCTAGAAAAAAGCACAAAACGTACACAGGGCATACGGAGATGCATCCGTGTCACGTACGTGTGCTCACGGACACATATACTTCCATTGGGTCAGTGTATGCGTGTTCCGTGCAGAAAACGGACATGCTTCCGTGCAAAACGGATACACATACGGATCACGGACACGAACACATGGACATTATGGAATAATACACGTGTGACCTCAAACATAGCCTAATATTGGTGCACGTTTGTCCGTGTCTCCGGTATATATGAAAATGGACCAAACACGCACGTGTTTCACGGATGTGTGTTGGAGGCCTCACAGAAATTCTCCAGCATTTCACTAGCAAAACTGAAGGAAGGGGTATTTGTTGGTCCTCAGATCAGAGAGCTTACGAGAGATGATGTGTTTGAAGGAACTCTCAATGATAAGGAATTGAGATCTTAGAAAAGCTTCAAGTGGATCTGTGAAAACGTCTTAGAAAAAAATAAATCTCCAGAATATGTTGAAGGTGTTGAAGAACTGCTAAAAGCATACCAGTGTCTTGGATGTTGCATGCCTCTGAAAATGCACTTTTTGCATTCACATTTAGATTTCTTCCCTCAAAATCTTGGGGATGTAAGCGATGAACAAGGTGAGCGGTTTCAACAGGACATTAAAGTAATGGAACACCGTTATCAGGGTGTGATGGTGTGATATTGTGGGTTGTGTATGTGTATCATTTTGTGTAGGTTCGTATTTTAGGTGTGGTGCTCTGTCAATTCTATGTATTATTTGTCCTTTCTGCAGGTTTATAACCCCTGCAGTGCTTCTGTCCATAGGTGTGGGGGAGGGGGGCCTGGAATCCACCTGAACTCTCTGTTTACCTGGAGGATTATTCAGTCTGTCTCAGACGGGCAGGAAGATTCATGCTCTGGGGGAGAAGCTGTGATTACAGGCAGCACCCCAGAGAGCCGTCGAGAAACCCTGATTTCCCTGGAAAAGGACTGCTAGAGGATTGTGACTGATTTATCCTCTGTGGGAGAAGATGAAGCTCCCCAGAGAGAACTGGACATTTTTTGCTTACTGGACTGTATCCATGTTCTTAGACTATTTTACCCTGTGGTGGATTATTTTTATGGACCTTCTGACTTACTTGAAATAAATCTGCTTTGGATTGTTCACTCACCTCTCGCTCTGTTGATTGTGTGATATGGGAGAAGGAACCCGTGACAACTGGTGGCAGCGGTGGGATCAACAGAGCACAGCTCAATGGAGAACCACCCACAGAGGGAGCACAGAATCTAGACAGCATCCAGTCTACAGGAGAGAACCAGAGATCTGGGCCTGAGCTACCAGGGACTGACTAAACAGGCCTTAATTGATCTACTGGTGGGTGTGAGCCAAACCCCCTCCTCCCAGATGTCTGACGGACAAGCATTGGAGACGGAGATACCTGCCCCAAAAAGCCAGTGGTTGGTGTGCTTCAAAGAAGAGATGTGGTTCTAAACCCAGGTGTATCTCAGGAGTATAAAGAGGAGGTTGCTCACCGAGCACATAGGAGACAAGAAGCAATGGAGTCCGTCAGAGGGAGTAATGGGAGTTGGTAGTGTAAACCCAGTGATCTGGGAGCCTATGGACCCAGGTTGACTTCAAGCCATTTGATAAGGCTTCCAGAGATGTGGAAGGGTTCTTCAAGGACTTTGAGCAGCAGTGTGCTGTGATGAAGGTGCCCCACTCTGGCTGGATGCGTTTGTTAGTGGGACTCCTGAATGGAAGCCTGGCGGAGGCTTATCGCACTATTGACTCACAGCAGAACCGGGATTACAACATTGTAAAGCGGACTATCCTGGATTACCATGCGATCACCCCAGACTCACATAAGGCATAGTTCCGAGACCTCGCATGTACCACAAGGGGATCGTTTAGGATGTATGCCCATAAGATGTCCCCGGCATGTCGGAGATGTCTGGAGGCGGAAAACGCCTACACTATGGAAGATGTTCACTGTGGAATATGTTATAGAACAATTTCTTTACAAGCTACAAGTGTCCCTCAGAAATACGGGAATGGGTCAGAGAGCACACGCCGCACACCTTGGAAAGAACTGCAGCCTTCGCTGATGAGCCCCTTACTATTCGACCGCAATGGAGGAGGCTTCTGGACAATAAGCCACAGCCTGCTCCTGCGCCATGGCCCCCTCAGGTTATTTCTGCCCCTCCACCCAGCCGCAGGCCGATGACATCCACGTCTCAAAATCGTGGACCCCAACAGTTCTGACCACGCCCTGTGGGAATCACAGAGAAGAGATGTTATGGGTGCGAGCAACCTGGCACCTGCAATCCAGTTGTCCCGCAACGACTCAGAGGGAGCCCAACAGACCTCCATCTTGTTTGGTGCATGTTGTGCACTCCATCCCGCCTGTGGAAAAGCTACCACCACCTCCACCAGAGTGGATCGCCAACCCCTGCACCATAGACATACCTTCTGGAGTGTACAGCCTCCAGCCTTTGTCTCCAAGCTACCCCGAGCAACGTCAACGTCACCTGCAGGATGTCTTAATTGATGGATACAAAGTGTCGGGATTTAGAGACACAGTGGTCTTCCTATCGCTTACCCTTGCGTAGTTCAACCCGAGGCAATTCACCAGGGCCCTAGAATCTCCATTGTCCTGGCGGGAGGGACTTGCAAATATATACCATGAGCTTCTGTGCATTTGGATTATGGTTATGGGGAAATGTTGTGCTGGATTGGAATTATGGGAGGACTACCTGCTGATATCCTCCTGGGAAATGGCATTGGAGAGTAAAGGCTGCTTTACACCAGGCAATCTATCGTGCGATAGATCGTCGGGGTCACGGTTTTTGTGACGCACATCCGGCATCGCTGGCGATGCCGGCCTGTGTGACACCTCCTAGCGACGCAGTATCGCTCACAAATCGTGAGTCGGGTACTGCTCGTTAGGTTCCATAAAATCGTTTAATTTAGTTGACCATCGTTTCCGTGGTAGCACACGCCGCTCCGTGTGACACCACGGGAACGATGAGCAGCTCACCTGCCTCCCGCGGCCGCCGCCGGCTCTATGTGGAAGGAAGGAGGTGGGCGGGATGTTTACATCCTGCTCATCTCCGCCCCTCCGCTCTGATTGGCCGGCGGACGTGTGACGTCACTGTGACGCCGAACGTCCCTCCCACTCCAGGAAGTGGACGTTCGCCGCCCACAGCGAGGTCGCACGAGAGGTAAGTATGTGTGACGGGGGTTACTAACTTTGTGCGACACGGGCAGCGATTTGCCCGTGACGCAAAAAGGACGGGGGCGGGTACGATCGATTGTGAAATCGCACAATCGGTCGTACCGTGTAAAGCAGGCTTTACAGTGCCATATTGTTGGAGCCATCACCTGACTACAAGCCATGCAAGCATGACAACATCAGGACTTCACCGTGAAGCAACTACCACAACCCCAACAGAGTCAGTATACAATCAGTCACTTGCTACTACATTGGGAGTCTTGGGATAGAGAGGAGTTTAGAAGAGAAACAGAAGGTGACAGTACCTTGGCAGCCCTTAGGTTAAGGGCAGAGACTGGGCATGTGGGAGATAATGGAGACTGCTTCACCCGTGAAAAGGGATTGTATTATTGTGTCATGAAGTTCCAGTGGCACGTGCATCCCTGACACAGTGACCAGGCAACTCATTGTCCCCCAGAAGTACAGTGCACAGCTACTCTAACTGGCCCATGATATCCCCTTGGCTGGGCATCAAGGGAGGAAAAGGACTGAAAAGAGACTCACCCAAAGTTTTTACTGGCCTGGCATCTCTTAGCCGGTAGCCCATTATTGCCGCACCTGCAATGTGTGCTAGTGAATGAGGCAACCTGGAGCCTGATACAAGGTTCCTCTGCAACCTCTGCCCATAATTGAAGAACCATTTCAATGTGTAGCTGTGGACATTATAGGACCTCTGGCCCACCCCATCCGGTTGGGGAAAAATTACATCCTGACAGTGGTGCACTCTGCCATTTGATATCCTGAAGCTGTGGCTCTGTCCAGTATTACAGCCGTAAAGGTAGCTGAGGCTGTTGTTACCATCTTTACCTGGGTAGGGTTCCCCAGTGAAATATTATCGGATCAAGGGACTCAGTTTATGTCAGATCTGGTCCAGTCCCTCTGGCATACCTCTGGAGTTTGAGCCATTCACACCACTCTATACCACCCGCAGACCAACGGACTATGTGAATGCTTTAACAGTAGACGTCCCAGAGAGGGGTCATTTAACATTTCTACCTTGAATGAGTCGAATGACCTGAAGGATTTTAGCTAACATCCTATAATCACCGTCTTTTGTTCTGTAATTAAGGCCATTACTGTCGCACCACAGGAGGTTGTTGTTTTCCATTGAGTTTAGCCATTGGTTTCTAGTTAGTTCTATTCAGTTTAGACTAAAGCGGGCTTTACACGCTGCGACATCGCTAATGCGGAGTCGTTGGGGTCACGGAATTCGTGACGCACATCCGGCCGCATTAGCGATGCCGTTGCGTGTGACACCGATAAGCGATTTTGCATCGTTGCAAAAACGTGCAAAATCGCTAATCGGCGACATGGGGGTCCATTCTCAAATCTCGTTACTGCAGCAGTAACGAGGTTGTTCCTCGTTCCTGCGGCAGCACACATCGCTGCGTGTGACGCCGCAGGAACGAGGAAGCTCCCCTTACCTGCCTCCCGGCCGCTATGAGGAAGGAAGGAGGTGGGCGGGATGTTACGTCCCGCTCAGCTCCGCCCCTCCGCTGCTATTGGGTGGCGGTTCAGTGACGTCGCTGTGACGCCGCACGGACCGCCCCCTTAGAAAGGAGGCGGTTCGCCCGTCACAGCGACGTCGCCGGACAGGTATGTATGTGTGACGGCTCTTGTGCGGCACAGGCAGCGATTTGCCCGTGTCGCGCAACAGATGGGGGCGGGTACCCACACTAGCGATATCGGGACCGATATCGCAGTGTGTAAAGTAGCCTTTAGGGTCATTTGACCCTCTTTCGGGACTTCAGGAGGGAGCTCGAAATTTCTAGGACTTCTAATGTTAATGGAACCCTCAAAAATATGCTGCGGGCTTTTGCTGACATTGAAAAGGACTGGGAAAAATACCTGCCACATCTCCTCTTCACATATCGAGAGGTTCCACAAGAGTCCACAGAGTTCTTGCCCTTTGAACTACTGTTTGGACAGATGGTCCGTGGTCCTCTTGCTCTTCTGAAGGAACACTGGGAGGGAGATGTCTCAGACACCGGAGTGCCTGTCCCTATGTCCTGGAGTTCCAAGACCGTCTCACCCAGTTAGCTACCTTGGCTAAAGAACACCAGCAAATGGCCCAGTCCAGACAAAAGACCTGGTATGACTGTAAAGCCAGGATGCGGGAATTTATAGAAGGACAACAGGTGCTTATGATTATTGAATCCCCTGCCAACAAGCTTCAAGCAACATGGGAAGGCCCTTATTAGGTTATCAAGAAAGTTAATGACACTACATCATTGCCCTGGATCCTAGTGTTCGACGACAAAAGACTGTCCACATCAATATGCTGAAAGAATATCATGACCGAACTCTGACTGTTCTGGCCGTCTGCCACCCCCCTAGTGATAACTTCAAGGATGAGTTTCTCCCCAATCTTCCTCAGGTCGCCCAAGTTTGAGGATCCCTGGAACAAGTGCCCCTGGGCTCACACTTATCAGATATACAAAAGGATAATATTTTCCCTGTTCTAAGACCAAGGGCTTCCATTTTCTCCTCAAAGTTGGGGCGGACTACTCTCACCAGCCACCATGTGGAAACCTCCGGAAAACGCCTCATCCAGCAGGCCATCTACCGGGTCCCAGAGGCTGGTCAAGGCATGATAAAGACTGAATTGGAGGAGATCAAACAGCTGGTGGTCATTCAGCCATCTCACAGCCCTTGGGTCTCTCTTCTTGTTCTGGTCTCCAAAAAGGATGGTACAATGCGATTTTGTGTCGATTACCGGAGATTAAACAATGCCACAAAGAGTGATGCTTACCCCATGCTCAGGATCGATGATCTATTGGAATGGCTAGTCAGTGCCCAATTTGTAACCATACTAGACTTGAGCAAGGGGTACTGGCAGATACCCCTAATGGAGGACGCTCAGGAGCGCTCCACCTTCATTACTCCCTTTGGACTATTTGAATTCCTGGTAATGCCCTTCTGGATGAAAAATTGCCCCCGCTACCTTCCAGATACTGGTGGATCGACTGTTGGAACAATGTCAGGACTTTGCCTGTGCTTATCTGGACGACATTGCCATTTTCAACACAACCTAGGTGGACCATCTTACATACTTGGCCATAGTGCTGGACCATATCCTGACTGCAGGACTGACCATTCGCCCTGATAAATGTCAGTGTTAGATGGCTGAGGTGCAGTACCTCGGGCATAGAGTAGGGGGAGGGACCCTAAGGGCTGACCCTGCCAAGGTGGAAGCCATTAGTAACTGGTGTATACCCCAGACTAAGAAAAAGGTACTTGCTTTTTTGGGAATTGGTTACTATAGAAAATTTGTTCCTAATTTTAGCACCTTGGCCAATCACATAACCTACCTGACCCGCAAGAACATGCCTAGGAATGTGATGTGGACAACTGCATGCTAAGATGCCTTTTCAGCACTAAAGATCACCCTCATCACTGCTCCTGTCTTGGCCGCCCCGGACTATAAGCGCAGGTTTCTCGTGCAGACAGATGCATCCACATTCAGGATTGAGGCAGTTCTTAGCCAGATGAACGTCACTAGGGAGGAACATCCTGTCACTTTGTCAGTCAAAAACTACAGGATTTGGAAGCTGCCTATGCCACCATTGAAAAGGAGTATCTTGCCATTGTATGGGCACTGAAAAAACTGCAACCTTACTTGTATGGTAGAGACTTTACAATTGTGACGGACTACAACCCCCTCACTTGGCTAAACCGCGTGTCAGGGGACAATGGACGATTACTTCGGTGGAGCTTATCCTTACAGCTCTACAGCTTCTCCTTCCAATACAAGCGGAGAAATCAACACCAGAATGCTGATGGAATGTTCTGGCAAATGGAACCATAGACTATCCACAGCTGAGCAACATGGACTTAAGTTAGGTGGCCAATGGTCTGTGTAGACCTCACAGCGTACTCACTTATTAAGAAGGAGGGAGAGGTTGTGATGGTGTGATATTGTGGGTTGTGTATCATTTTTTGTAGGTTTGCATTTTAGGCGTGGTGATCTGTCCATTCTTTGTATTATTTGTCCTGTCTGCAGGTTAATAACCCCCTGCAGTGCTTTTGTTCCAATGGTGTGGGGGAGGGGGCCTAGAATCCACCTAACTCTCTGTTTACCTAGAGAATTATTCAGTCTGCCTTAGATGGAGAAGATTGATCCTCTGGGTAGAAGCTGTGGCTACAGGCATCACCCCAGAGAGTTGTTGAGAAACCCCGATTTCACTGGAAAAGGACTGCTGGAGGATTGTGACTGATTTATCCTCTGTGGTAGGAGATGAGGCCTGCACATTTTTTGCTTACTGGACCGTGTTCCTGGACTATTTTACCCTCTGTCTGCTGGATTATTTTTATGGACCTTCTGACTTGCTTGGAATAAATGTGCTTTAGATTGTTCACTGATCTCTCGCTCTGTTGATAGTGTGATATGGGAAAAGGACCCCATGACACAGGATTTTTGGAATGACTCAATGATGGCAGATTACTGTTGGGTGTTATATAGAGACAACTCTGAAAAATCGTATCAACGACAGTCTAATGTCAAGCACTTTTAATTTCTGCTCATATTCACTAGTCTGTAAGTAAAAGTAAAGCCTGCTGTACACAGGACGACCGATTGTGCAATTTCACAATCGATCGTACCTGCCCCCATCGTTTTTGCGTCACGGGCAAATTGCTGCCCATGTCGCACAAACTCGTTTAACCCGCGTCACACGTACTTACCTTCTGGACGACCTCGCTGTGGGCGACGAACGTCCACTTCCTGGAGTGGGAGGGACGTTCGGCGTCACAGCGACGTCACACAGCCGCCGGCCAATAGAAGCGAAGGGGCGGAGATGAGCGGGACGTAAACATCCCACCCACCTCCTTCCTTCCGCATAGCTGGCGGGTGCCGCGGGACGGAGGTAAGCTGCTGGTCATCGTTCCTGGCGTGTCACACGGAGCGGCGTGTGCTACCCCGGGAACGATGAGCAACCGGCGCCATTTTAATTAAGCAAGATTATGAAACCGAGCGACGAGTACACGACTCACGATTTGTGAGCGATACTGCGTCGCTCGGAGCTGTCACACAGCCCGACATCGCAAGCAATGCCGGATGTGCGTCACAAAACAGTGACCCCGACGATTTATCGCACGATAGATCGTCTCGTGTAAAGCACCTTTAAATTAACACAAACACCGAAAAAATCCGTTATTTGGAATTAAAATACAAAAAAGCACTCTCATTCACCACTTTATTAACTCCTAAAACACCCCTGCAGGTCTGACGTAATTCACACGGGATCCCACGATGATTCTGGCTCTTCTACATCTGAGTCAAGGTGCATGGCCATAGAGCCTGACCACCTGTGACCACAAATAACCTGAGTGACGTAATCACTCATTTTCTGCCAGGAGGTGCAAATTTGGTACTGAAATCTGGTGCAGACATATCAGCACCAAATTTATACCTCCTGGCAAAAAATTATTTATTTTCTTTTTGCATTTGTGGACCAAGAGCTGTAAATTTTGTGATGACATTTTCACACCATATTTATGAACCCCATCTACACCTCGTGACGAAAAAACGCTGTTATCTGCGTCTCTGCTCATCTCTATTACTGGATAGTGATGTCACAAAGTGAGTGCAATTTATAGAGTACTTTGTTATTTAGATTAATCTATGATTTTATGAGTGTGATTATAGAGTTACTTCCAATATGTGTACAATCAACAGCTTGTGATTACTACAATTTGTGATAAATTTTGTGTATGAGATGTTGAGAGTGGCATAATTAGAGTCTGATGGAACCCAGTACAAGATTTGGGCCTACCTCCCCCCCTTGCATATTTGTCAGATGTATGGAGCTTTGTAGCATTCTAAATCCTTTAAAGACCTATATTTTGTCCCCCCTCCCATTATATAGCAATACCCACATCTTGTACTAATGCCCCCTATCATGGTATATATGACCACCATTTTGGTATATCTGACCCCCATTATGGGCCTATCCTGATATATCTTCATGTGTAACACCATGGATTTAACAGTGTTCTAAATATAATAATATGTCCCCATCCTGATATATATATATATCCAAATCCTAGTATATATGGCCTCACCCTGGGCCCATCCTGGTATATATAGCCCTCATCCTGGTATATATATGTCCCAAATCCTGCCATATATGTTCTTCATCCTAGTATATATGTTCCCAATCCTGGTATATATGTCCTCACCCTTATATATATATATATATATATATATATATATATATATATATATATGTCTTCATCCTGAGCCTATCCTGGGAAATATGTCTTCCATCCTGGTATATATGTCCCCATCCTGGGCCCATCCTGGTATGGCTCCCTGAATGTTTCTTTTTAACCCTAAAAGAAATACTCTGTCTGGATAACAAAACCTCAAAGAGGGGAAAGAACAAGAAAGAGGGGACCAGAAGGAGGAGGTGGAGGTAGAATATCACACATAAAGAAGAAAGTCTGCCCAGGGGTATGTCGTCTCTCTTTTTCCCTTTTCCCCCTTTGAAGTCTTGCTGTCCAAACTCAGTACACATTCAGTTGTACACATATGCAATGCAATATACAGTAAGTGAGTCTGCATTTCTTCGTCATCTGCCTAAACGGTTTGCACAGTATAGTATATCCCTTTACCCACATAGAAAAAATATTTTTATTTTGTTAGCCTAATAAAAAGGTAAAGTCTATAAACCACCATGTGTGCGAAATCACTAAGGACGGAGTGTCAGGCCATTACTCTAAACATTAAGGAGTTGTTCACTATATGACCTTCTATAACCATTAACTTATGGTAGCCTTCAGCAGGGTGGCAGGACTGTAAATCTGCTGCTGGTAGTAAAAGAACTTCCCAATGTTATACATTCATTTTAATATCTGCAGTTCTGAGTGCCTGAATAGTCTTCCTTTATGTGTTAATATGTGATCTTCTGACTTTGTGCAAATTTGCATAAATATTAGGAGTTGTAGTCTTCTCAACACATCCCTCATATATTTGACCACAATGGAAAGAAACTTTAAAATGATATTTTGTGCACCTAAAATTCAGCAGAGGGCAGTGTAGCCTTATACTGACTGACATGCAGCAGGATCCACTAGGGAAATGCACACTTCACACAACATGCTCATTTATATTTCATAAGTAATATTTTATTGAAAAGTCCAATGCTAACGGATGAATGGAGGCAATATAGCTCACTAAAGTGCTAAGAAGAGGAAAATAATTGAAGAAACAGTAGTTTTAAATATATTGAAATATCATAAATTGCTTGAACAAAACAGAGTATATGTCACTTGTAGCATTGGGAAAACATATTTTCACAGCCCTATAAATTAGCCCAAAAGAAAAGTACATTTTCAAATTTCACCAGTACAGTATCTACACGTTTTATATATATATATATATATATATATATATATATATTGTACAGAACCGTTCTGACTTTTTTTTTGAACTACACCACCTTAAGTCTAGGTGCAGTTGACCGTTTTTACCATCCGAGTGCCATCCAACAAAACATTGATCGCTGTCGGACCTATCTTATTCTCCGAGGCTGTGCACGAGTCCAATTTTTTCTTGACCAAGTTGCATCCATAAATCGGATTAGACTCTGCGATGAAAATGAAAGGGTCCATGTTAAAAATCTGACTGCACTCGGATGACATCTGAGTGCAGTCTGATTTCCGGGACCAATAGAATAAAGAAGACGGAGAAACTTTTTATTTCTATCTTCTCCACATAAAGAGAAAATCAGATTCTACTCTGATCACTTACCAGAATCTGATCAGGGCGTGATTAGCGTAATTAATCTGATTTTCTCAAATGAGAAAATAAAAGTTTGATTGCACTTAGCCCCAGGTTATGTTCTCACAGAATATGGGGAGTTTTCAAGGTTGCAGATTTTTTACAGCATTTCTGCATTTATTGCTAAATTAGGCTACTTGTGTTTGCTTTTTGCATTTTTACATGCGTAGTTTAACTCTACAGTTTTTGTCTCGCCTTGGTATGTCATACTTTAAAAAAAAAAAATCTGCTTTGTTTTTGATACTAGTATTTGGCTTTGACAAAACTTGATTGATATACTTATTTGCGGATTGCATGTGTTTTTGTTGTTTGTCGATAGCGGAAACGCACTAAAATGGCATATGCATTTTTCTAGTATACCTGCAGATTTTCCATATCTAATGGAATTCTATGGAGGAAATATGTACATATGTACTCCTTCCTCTCTGAAGAGACAATTTGAATACATAGAGTATGTACATAAAACTCAGCGTACTCACAGGGGAAATTAACATGCTGCGAATTTGAAACATGCACCACAGGTCACTTTTGGCTATGTAAAAAGAAGCAAAGTGGACAGAAGTTGTCTATAAATTCCACCATTGCTGGAACACTAAAATGCTTAAAAAGTTATTGATTTAAACATAGATGCACTTTTGCTAAAATATCTATCCTAGTCACCTGTAATTATCTTTGTAAAGGGTAAGCATCTACTAACAATAGTTCAGCCATAAGCAAACCACGCAAACTAAAAGGGCCCAATTCATAAAGGTTTTTTTCACCAGTTTTCTTTAGTATAAAAACTTTAAATATCCCGAAGTATTTTGCACAACTTGAAGTTGCAGAAATATTTTGCAACTTTTAGCTTTTTACGCTAGTCCTAGCAGGGGTGTACACAGAAATCATAGGGCCCCATAGCAGAATTTCTAACTGGTTCCCCCCCAAAAGAAAAAAAAATAAAGAAAAAAAATAATAATATTCAGCTCGGTCACTGAACAGCATATCTCATAACTTTACAGCCCTTTCCAAGTAATTTTCCACCTATTGAAGCCCTAGATCCCCTTTCATTGCAGCCATAAGGTATGATGGTGACTCGCCCACCCCAGGGCTATGGGACACCCGGTGCCGGGCTGGACTAGTCCGGTGGTAGTCAGTGGTGGCTGGGCCCGGCTCCGTGGCCCTGGTGGGTGTCAGTAGAATATGTGGCTTGCTTGTTAATGGTTGTGTTCGTGACGCCACCTGTGGTATGCGGCTAATAAGCCGCCGCTGCTGTGTGAGGCCTGTGTGATATTATGGCAGCTATGATGGTACTGCTCCCCACAGGTGGAGCAATGCCCGGGGCACAGTTGGTGCTTGTGAAAGTCTATGGTGCTGTGTGACTAACACGGTGCAGGGCCGACAGGCGAGGAAAGAACCAGGCATAAACAACAGTCTCTTTACCTTTTCCTCTTTTACTCTGGGAACAGTCCAGTCCTGGGAGACCGTTACAGGTGGTGATGGGGATCCGGTCGGCCTGGAAGTACTTGGGGTGATATTTCTGGCCAGCTGAGTATGAGGCCTACTCCTGTACCTTTCTTGGTGATGATAGGACCCTGCTTCTCTGAATCCAGCAATGGCCCTCTTCGCTGCTGGGACCAATAGCACGTCCCTTCCCTCTGTAGGTGGCTGCGCAGGCCCACTCCCTGGTGCTTCTCCGCTGGGGTCCACACCGGGCCCTGATGCTGCAGCTGTACCTTGGATGTGTCTGGGCCAGGGGCTTGCAGCTCCCCTGCCCTTCGGATTCGGCTACCAGGGACGGATTTTATACCCTGGCAACCACAGACTCCGATGTCCGAGTCTTCTCTGCTGCCTCTCAGCTACTCCTGCTTCTCTGGGCCAAACTGCTCCAGCTCTAGGCCCCAGATTCACAGGACAGCTCACTCTGTGTCTGTTCACTTCTGCTGCTCCCTACAGACTAACTAACTCCTCCCCCAGGTCAGGCTTAAGGAAGCTCCCTGAAACTTCAGGTTCAGAGCTCCCCCTACTGGCCTGAGGGAGAAACTGCGGTGGATGTTAACTTACTGGCCAGTAGATTTCCCCATTACCTCCAGGCTCAGCATTAACCCTCAGGAGGGCAATGCCGTTGTGGCGACCAGGTCCTAGGGCGCCACACTCCCCCTTAGTTAAATTCAGTACTCCCGGACTGTAGAAACAAAACATAACATGTCATACATTTCATCCCAATATGGGAGGCACATTCTCTTTAACGTTACAATCTTAAACATTTCTATAAGAGTCCAGTGTGGCTCCCTGCCGGGTGTCCATTACACTGCTCCATGGGGGACCCGCCGCGATCAAACCCCCAACGTAGGCTCTGGGCGTGCGTCAGAGCATTGATGACCCCACTCTATGCACGCCGGACGGGTTTTTCTTCAGGGGTGTTTGAGCACACTGGTGCTAACTATGAACAATTTAGGTGTTGGCCACCCATAGTCCAGTGGCCCAATTGTCCATTTTCGCAATCAAAGAAAAAGAAAACATTTTGTGCACAACATGACAGACATTTTGCATAACTATTTACACTCTAATAAGTACTCTTTCCCTTATACAGTTGACTCCCTATACCTTAGAGGGGGTTGTCCCCGAGTGCTGCGCTGGGACCTACGTAGCTCTGGTGTTTGCCCCTGACTACGTGGTGCGTCTTCTATCTCAGCACTACAGGTGGGCCTAACCCCCATAGGTAAGCGTGATGGTTGCCTTTGTGATCTAGGAGTCGCCAAGGGTATGACAGGTTCACCACTGACAGGGGGTTGATCCTCCTGCTCCACTGCTGGCGTGTCATCTCGTGCCGGAGCGGACGATTCTTTAGGTGGATCCGGAACCTTTTCTGTTTCTGGCTCGACCAACTGCGGAAACGTCAAAACTGGTACCACTATGGCATTGTTTATTCGGGTCCAAGTTTTGGGGAACTTTCCAAGGATGGTTTGAATCATCTCCCCTCCTTTCTCTTGACTTTGGGGACTTCCTTGTACTCCTTCCATTTCTCTTTGGATTCTGCACCGTTCAGGGCACGCTTTCAGGCGGTCTCGGGAAATTGCTTGATAGGTCTTGCCTTCATCTTTGCTTATGAGGCATACCTTACTATTGTCAAAGTTGGAGGGGATAATGGTGTAGGGCTCGTTTTCCCACTGATCATCCAATTTATGCGTCTTCCGCTTCTTCTTGAGGACTTGTTCTCCAGGTGCTAAGGGAGTTGCTGGGGCTGTTTGATTGTAATGCTGTTCTTGCCTCGTTCTTGCTTGAGACAGGCTCCTCTCTACGCACTCCTGGACCTTACGGTACCGCTGCTGCCGTTCTGTATCCCAATCCTCTATTTCTTGAACCGCCTCAGGCGACACAGTCCCCATCTCAAAGTCTACAGGCAACTTGCCTGGTCTGGCTCGCATCAGGTAAGCGGGGCTGCAGTTGGTCGAATTCACTGGGATGTGGTTGTACAGGTCTACCAGATCTGGCAACTTTTCTGGCCATTGGTTCCTTTCCTCCAGCGGTAGGGTCTTCAGCATATCAATAACCACATGGTTCATTTTCTCGCACAGTCCATTGGTTTGGGGGTGGTACGGTGTGGTTCGGATTTTCTTACAACCGTACATGTTACAGAACTCTTGGAACACTTCAGCCTCGAATGCAGGACCCTGATCAGTCAGTACCCTTTCCGGATAGCCGTGAGGTCGACAAAAGGATGCCTGGACCGCTCTAGCTGCTGTCCTGGCGGTCTGGTCCTTCACAGGCACTACTACCAGGAAACGAGAGTAATGGTCCACAATGGTGAGGGCGTACACATAGCCTGACCGGCTTGGTGTTAACTTCACGTGGTCCAGGGCCACCAACTCCAGGGGCTGCTTTGTGACAATTGGCTGTAGGGGAGACCTTTGGCTGGCATCGTCTTTCCGCCTCAGGTTACACGGGCCACAGTCTCGGCACCACTTCTCGATCATCTTTCTCATGTGCACCCAATAGAACCGATCACGGAGTAGGGCTTCCAACTTCTTCCACCCGAAGTGTCCTGCGTTATCATGATACGCTGCTAGGACCATTGGAGCATCTCTCTGCGGAACCACTATCTGCCAGACAAGTTCATTTGTTCGATAGTTGACATATCTCTTGCAGAGCTTGCCTTGGTAGGTGAACAGTCGTCCCCTCTCCTTCCACAGCTGCTGGGCTTCCTCTGGAGCGTCTGGGCCAAGATGGGTCCCAGCTTGCGCTAGCTTCTCTTTGACCAATCGCACGGCCGGGTCACCGTTCTGTGTTTCTTCCCAATTATGGTGGAGTAAGGGGTTGACCGAGACCCCGTGCTGGCTTGAGCGCTTCACTCCTACAGCATGCTCACACTGGGACACACCTTGGTGATGGAAAGCCGGTAACTCTATTTCTTCGAGTTCATCCATGTCTTCTCCAGACTCGGGCAAGTGAGGCATTCTGGACAGCGCATCAGCATTGTTATTCTTCTTGCCAGCCCGATACTTAATGGTAAAGTCAAAGTTAGACAGCCGGGCCATCCATCGCTGTTCCATCGCACCTAACTTGGCTGTTGCCAGGTGTGTCAACGGATTGTTGTCCGTGAAGATGGTGAACTTGGCCGATGCCAGATAGTGCTTGAAGCGTTCAGTCACTGCCCAAACAATAGCGAGGAACTCCAGCTTGAAGGAACTGTAGTTTTCTGGATTCCTTTCTGTGGGCCGAAGCTTCCTACTGGCGTACGCTATCACCCTCTCTCTGCCTCCCTGTACCTGGGACAGAACTGCTCCCAGTCCCACGTTGCTGGCGTCTGTATACAGTACAAACGGTTGGCTGTAGTCAGGGTAGGCCAGAATTTCTTCTCCCGTGAGAGCCCCTTTCAGCCGGACAAAGGATGTTTCCAGTTGGCTGCTCCATTCAAATGGAGGGCTCTGCTTCTTAGCCTGCTTTGGCTGGCCCACCAGGAGATCTTGAAGGGGCGCTGCTATCTTGGTGAAACCATCAATGAACCTTCGGTAGTAGCCCACCAGTCCAAGGAACTGCCGCACCTCCTTCACTGTGGTGGGTCTTGGCCAGTCCTTGATTACAGTGACTTTCTCCGGATCAGGTGCCACACCTTCTGCGCTGACCACATGACCCAGGTACTGTACCTTTGGCTTCAAGAGGTGACATTTGGACGGCTTGATCTTCAGGCCATATTTCGACAAGGATTCAAACACTTCTGCTAAGTGCTTCAGGTGGTCCTCATAAGTCTTGGAGTAGACTATTACGTCATCCAGGTACAACAGCACGGTTTCAAAGTTGTGATGGCCCAAGCAGCACTCCATCAACCTTTGGAATGTCCCTGGGGCGTTGCAGAGCCCGAATGGCATACAGTTGAACTCACAGAGACCCATTGGTGTCGTGAATGCAGTCTTCTCTTTGTCCGCCTCTGCCACGGGAACCTGCCAATACCCACTGGTGAGATCCAAGGTGGAGAAATAGTTAGCTGACTTTAAGGCTGTTAGTGACTCCTCTATTCTGGGCAGTGGATAAGCATCTTTATGTGTAATGCGGTTAATTTGCCTGTAATCTACACACATTCTCATTGTACCATCTTTTTTCTTTACGAGCACTAGTGGAGCTGCCCAGGGGCTACAACTATCTCTGATAACCCCAGCCTCCTTCATTTCCCGTAACATTTCCTTGGCACACTGATACTGTGCGGGGGGTACAGGGCGGTATCTCTCTTTAATGGGATGATGATCACCCGTGGGGATTTGATGTTTAACCCCTTTCACCTGCCCAAAATCTAGGGGGTGTTTGCTGAAGACCCGCTCGTACTCCTGTACCACCCGGTAAACCCCATGCTTTTGGTGCGAGGGGGTGGAGTCGGTGCCTACATGTAATTTTTGGCACCAGTCTTCCGGCTGCCCCTTGGAGCCATTGTCTTCCGCCTGGTCGGACGGGATCAAGGGTTCCACTGCTTTAATGGTATTGTTACTGACAGTGTACAGTTTTGCTACAGTGGCGTACCGGGGCAATTTGGCCTCCTCCTCCCCACAATTCAGGACACGGACGGGCACTCTCCCCTTGCGGACGTCCGCTACCCCTCTGGCTATCAGGACTCCAGGCCTACTGTCTGAATACACTGGTTCTACCAAGGCATGGTAATCCTGACCCTTGAGGCCTATTGCTGCCCGACACCATATCAACATTTCACTTCTTGGGGGTATTACAATGGGGAGGGGGTCACTTACCCTCACACTGCCAATTTCTCCTCCGGCTAGCTCTACTTGCTGCCTCCTCATCAGGGCTCTGATCTCCCTCTGTAGGACACGCTGCTGCCCGGAGCTGGCAGTTTCAGACGCCTGTTGCAACAAAATTATCACTTCGGCAATACAATTTTCTATCACATTTGTACCAAGGGTTAGCAGTGGGTCAGATTCTTTGCGATCAATATCTACAATTATCATCCCCTGACATGGCAATTCCACCCGCCCCACTTTAATGGTTACTTCTTTGTACCCAATTTGAGGTAAGGGCTGACCATTACTGGCCACAATCGTTAAATCATCATCTGGGCCATGGTCAATGTCTGAATCAGCCCAATATCTTTTGTACAGTTTGTGGGGGATGGTTGTTACCTGGGACCCCGTATCCAGGAGGGCATTCAAAGGGATCCCATCCAGCACAATGGGAAGGACCGGTCGTCCTCCCACATACTTGCTGCGGCTGGGGTTTGAGCCGGGCTTCCTCACACCTGGGGGTTGGCTCCTGGCCCCAGGCTCAGCCCGTTTAAAGGACAGCGTCGTGCAATGTGGCCCGCCTGGTTGCAGTGGCGGCAGATCGGTTGTCCTGTTGAATCATACCGGTCTGTGTCTCTGCCTCGGGTCGGCGGAATCCTCCTCTGTCGCATCCATGGGACGTCTTCTGGGCTGGAGGCCAACTCGATTTTTGCAGGCGAGGGGGTCATTTGTAGAGACTGCACGGTCTTGGCAAGGGCAGCCACAGTCTTGGTCAGCTCCTGGAACTGCTGTCTGAGCTCTGCCGTGGGATCCTTATCCAGGGACTGCGCCTCAGCCCCTGCAGTGGCTCGTGTTGCAGGCACCACCCCGGGGTACGTGATAGCAAGAGGCCGGAGGGGTACTGGGTCATTCGGTGTAGATTCTCTCAGTACCCTGATGGCCTGGTCCTTAAACTTTGCAAAGTCCAGAGCAGGGTTCTGCAGGACCATTATACGCAGCTGTGTCCTGTGGGCGTCTGACAGGAGCCCCTCTATGAACTGCTCAGTTAGGAGTTTGTCTTCTTCACGTACACTCTCTGGGTCCACCTGTTTAACTGCTTTCAGGGCCTCCTGCAAGTTTAAGGCATAGTCCCTTATGCTGTCTGTGGCCCGTTGCTTGCACCCAAAGAATCTCATCTTTATCTCTGCTGCGGTGCGGGTGTCAAAAGTGCTCTTTAGTTTGGCCAGTATCTGGGCTGCTGTCCCTTTATCTGTATCAGGCCAGGACTTCGCTTCACGCTGGGCTGCGCCGGCTAGCTGTCCCATTACTATGCCCACCTTCTGGCTCTCAGTCAGAGGATACACCCGGAACAAGCTGTGCAGGCTTTCTCTGAAGTCACTCAAGGTATGGGACTCCCCGGAGTACTGCGGCAGCCATTCTGCTCCTGGTATGTACGGCATGGTGATCGGCATTACCGGCGCTATAGTGGGGGCTGGGGCGACGGCGACTGGGACTACTTCGGCCGGTGCTGCGGCGCCCTGGGCGATGGCAGCCACCTGCTCTCCCTCGGAGTCGGACATCTTCCTCCCCCTTAGTGAACCTTACCAGGCTCCGTTCACTTTTCAAATTTTCTTCCGGGTCGCGCGGGGTTAACAGCGCTCTGCTCTGATGGCGCGCTTCCTTCGCGCTCTTTGTCAGGCACGCCCCCCTTCTTCCTGCGCTCGGCGCGGCTAATGGCGGCGGCAATTTACAACCAGTACACAGTCTTTTACATAGTTCTTCAGGCGCACAGTACCCGGTGTGACCGGGCACGAAATCCTGTTCGTGACGCCAAAATTGACTCGCCCACCCCAGGGCTATGGGACACCCGGTGCCGGGCTGGACTAGTCCGGTGGTAGTCAGTGGTGGCTGGGCCCGGCTCCGTGGCCCTGGTGGGTGTCAGTAGAATATGTGGCTTGCTTGTTAATGGTTGTGTTCGTGACGCCACCTGTGGTATGCGGCTAATAAGCCGCCGCTGCTGTGTGAGGCCTCCGGGATGATATTATGGCAGCTATGATGGTACTGCTCCCCACAGGTGGAGCAATGCCCGGGGCACAGTTGGTGCTTGTGAAAGTCTATGGTGCTGTGTGACTAACACGGTGCAGGGCCGACAGGCGAGGAAAGAACCAGGCATAAACAACAGTCTCTTTACCTTTTCCTCTTTTACTCTGGGAACAGTCCAGTCCTGGGAGACCGTTACAGGTGGTGATGGGGATCCGGTCGGCCTGGAAGTACTTGGGGTGATCTTTCTGGCCAGCTGAGTATGAGGCCTACTCCTGTACCTTTCTTGGTGATGATAGGACCCTGCTTCTCTGAATCCAGCAATGGCCCTCTTCGCTGCTGGGACCAATAGCACGTCCCTTCCCTCTGTAGGTGGCTGCGCAGGCCCACTCCCTGGTGCTTCTCCGCTGGGGTCCACACCGGGCCCTGATGCTGCAGCTGTACCTTGGATGTGTCTGGGCCAGGGGCTTGCAGCTCCCCTGCCCTTCGGATTCGGCTACCAGGGACGGATTTTATACCCTGGCAACCACAGACTCCGATGTCCGAGTCTTCTCTGCTGCCTCTCAGCTACTCCTGCTTCTCTGGGCCAAACTGCTCCAGCTCTAGGCCCCAGATTCACAGGACAGCTCACTCTGTGTCTGTTCACTTCTGCTGCTCCCTACAGACTAACTAACTCCTCCCCCAGGTCAGGCTTAAGGAAGCTCCCTGAAACTTCAGGTTCAGAGCTCCCCCTACTGGCCTGAGGGAGAAACTGCGGTGGATGTTAACTTACTGGCCAGTAGATTTCCCCATTACCTCCAGGCTCAGCATTAACCCTCAGGAGGGCAATGCCGTTGTGGCGACCAGGTCCTAGGGCGCCACACTGGCAACAAAAGTGCCCCACAAACTTTGATATGATACCCCACAGTAAAGTCTTACACAGTACTCTCCACACAAACAGTATGATTGACCCTACTGTACCCACCTTCAACTACCCCAGCAATGAATGGTGACCCAGACAGTATGATCACCAACTGTGACCCCCACAGAGCCCTCCATGCAGTATAATGAGCCTACATACAGTATAATGGCCCTTACTATCCTCCAAATAGTATTATGGCCCCCACACAAACCTTCACAGTGTATAATTGCTTGCACACTGTATAATGGCCCTCATATAACTTCAGATAAGTATAAAGGCTCCCTCAAAGCATTCCAAATATTATAATGGCCCCACAAAACCTTCCATATAGTATAATGGACCTCACATAGTCCTCCATATAGTATAATGGGCCTGACATAGTCCTCACAGAATGGGCCCCACATAGTCCTCCATATCAACTAATGCACAGCATAGTCGTCCATGTAATATAATACACTCCCCATATTCCTCCATATAGTATTATGCAGCCCCACATAGCATTATGCAGCCCCACATAGCGTTATGCAGCCCCACATAGCGTTATGCAGCCCCACATAGCGTTATGCAGCACCACATAGCGTTATACAGCCCCACATAGCGTTATGCAGCCCCACATAGAATTATGCAGCCCATAGCGTTATGCAGCTTCACATAAAGTTATGCAGCCACACATGGCGTTATGCCGCCCCACATAGCGTTATGCATCCCCACTTAGTATTATGCACTCCCACATAGTATTATGCAGCCCCACATAGTATTAGACAGCCCCACATAGTATTATGCAGCCCCACATAGTATTATACACCCCTGTTATCATCCGGTACACGTGGAAGATTACAAAAAGCTACCATTAGTGGAAAAACACCAAGAGCAACAAAAGTAGTTGGAACCTAAGCTGACCGCAATCCCCTAACTATCAGACCACACTAGAAGTAGCCGTCGAGCGTTTCTAAACACCTAGACTCCTCGTCACAGCCTGAGAAACTAGCTACGCCTCACAGATAAAAATGAGGAAATCTACCTTGCCTCAGAGAAGTCCCCAAAGGAGTAGATAGCCCCCGACATATAAAGATTAGGGTGATAGAGGAAAACACGATGCACAGATAGGAAAAATAGATTTACCAAAGGCGAGGACAAACTAACTAGATACAAAGGAAAGGAAAGGAAACTGATTGTGGTCAGTACAAAAATCCTGCAGAAAAAATACCAATCTCCTGATAGTAAAATGGCTCTTGAGGTGGAACCCCCACTATATCAGGTACTCTTGTAAATAATGGGAAAGACAAAATACCAAAAAGAACACAAAAATACAAAAGTGCAAATAATCAAGTTAGACAGGGAGAAACTCCCTTTTCTTGCAGAAGAGCTAGCAAAAGGGGAACCCCCATGCTCACAAAACTAGAAAAGAAAATCTTCACCTGCAAGAAAACAGATACAAAACAAAACAAAGAGAAACAAACACCCTAAGGGGTAACCAGGAAGCAAGGAAAAACCTAACAAAACATATCTGCAGAAGTCTTGCACATGGAAACAGGGAAGGACATAACTCCAAGCCAGGTCCAGAGACTGAGGAAAAATCAATTATAACCGGCACAAGCAAGGCAAAAGGTGCTCTCTTATATAAACCAGGTTTTTATGCAATAGGACTTCCTTAATTCCCAATTAATGCCGACACCTGTCTGAGTCACAGTCTCAGACTCAGCTCCACTACCATTACTGGCCACCAGAGGGAGCTCCAAAACAGCATCCACACATATGACATTCACAACACCCCCCACATAGTATTATGCTGTGCCACATAGTATTTTACACACCCACATAGTATTATGTAGCCCCATATAGTATTATGCTGTCCCACATAGCATTTTGCAGCTCTACATAGTATTATGCACCCCCACATAGTATTATACACCTCCCCACATAGAATTATACACCCCCACATATCATTATGTAACCTCTCATAATATTAAACTCCCCCATATAGTATTATACACCCCCACATAGTATTATGCAGCCCCACATAACATTATGCACCCCCACATAGTATTATGCAACCCCACATAGTATTATGCTGCCCCATACAGTATAATGCATCCCCACATAGCATTATACACCCCCACATAGTATTATGCAGCCCCAAATAGTATTATAGACCCCCACATAGTATTATGCATCTCCACATAGCATTATACATCCCCACATAGTATTATGCAACCCTATATAACATTATACAGCCCTATATAGCATTATACACCACCACATAGTATTATACACTCCCACATAGTATTATACAGCCCTACATAGTATTATATAGCCCCATATAAAATTATACATCCCCACATAGCATTATGTAGCCCCACATAGTATTATGCACCCCCACATAGTATTATACATCCCCACATAGAATGATACACCCCCACATAGCATTATGTAACCCCACCACATAGTATTAAACTCACCCATATAGTATTATACACCCCCACAAAGTATTATGCAGCCCCACATAGCATTATGCTGCGTGACATAGTATTATGCATCCCAACATAGCATTATACACCCCCACATAGTATTATGCAACCCCACATAGCATTATGCTGCCCCATATAGTATTATGAATTTCCACATAGCATTATATACCCTCACATAGTATTATGCAGCCCCATAGAGTATTATACACCCCCACATAGTATTATGCATCCCCACATAGCATCATACTTCCCCACATAGTATTAGGCAACCCGATATAGTATTATACTGCCCCATATAGCATTATACGCACCACATAGTATTATGCAGCTGCTTATAGTATTATACACCCCACATAGTATTCTGAAGCCCGATATTGCATTATACACCCTTACATAGCATTATACACCCCCACATAGCAATATACACGCCCACATTGTATTATGCAGCGCCACATAGCTTTATACACCCCCACATAGTATTATGCAGCCCCATATATCATTATGATGCCCTACATAGTGTTATACACCCCCATATAGTATTATGTACACCCCACATAGCATTATGCAGCCCCATGCAGTATTATGCACCCCCACATAGTATTATGCAGCCCCACATAGCATTATACAACCCCCATAGTATTATGGAGCCCGATATAGCATTACATAGTTACATAGTTACATAGGTTGAAAAAAAAACTAGGTCCATCTAGTTCAACCTTCCTCCACCAATTCTACATTTTGTCACTAAGTCACTTATAACCAACAATGTTGTGTGTACTGAGGAAATCATCCAGCCCTTTTTTAAAACCTATTATAGTATCTGACATTACTACCTTTTGTGGTAGGGCATTCCACAGTCTAGCTCCTCTAACTGTAAAGAACCCTTTCCTATTTAGCTGCCGGAATCGCTTTTCTTCCAGTCGACGTGAATGCCCCCTGGTCCTTAGTATTGTCTTTTGAAGAAATAAGTCATGTGCCAGTCCTTTATATTGCCCACACATGTATTTAAACATATAAATGAGATCTCCTCTGAGACGTCATTTTTCTAAGCTAAAAAAACCTAACTTTTTCAACCTCTTTTTCAACCTCAATCATATGGGAGGCCTTCCATTCCTTGCAGTAGTCTAGTTCAGAGGTTCCCAACTCCAGTCCTCAAGGCACACCAACAGTGCATATTTTCAGGATTTCCTTAGTATTGCACAGGTGATAATTGAATCACCTGCAAAGGTGCTGAATCCAACACCCATGCAATGCTAAAGAAATCCTGAAAACATGCACTGTTGGTGTGCCTTGAGGACTGGAGTTGGGAACCTCTGGACTCTAGTTAACCACCTTTGAACTGACTCTAACTTCTGAATGTCCTTTAAAAATGTGGAGCCCAAGACTGGATCCCATATTCTAGATGTGGTCTTACAAGGGATTTATAGAGGGATAACAATACGTTGGGATCACGGGATCTAATCTCTCTTCTTATACACACTAAAATCTTGTTTGCTTTAGCAGCTACTGTTTGACATTGAGTACTGCTGCTCAGCTTATTTATAACCAGAATATGCAAGTCCTTTATATTAAATGGAGTTTACTTCCATTTAATATATACGCAGCTATAGGATACCTCCGTCCTAGGGGCATTACTTTACATTTATCAACATTAAATCTCATTTGCCAGGTGTCTGCCCATTCTGACGTCTTATGCAGATCGTTTTGTAATATTGTACTTTCAAGGTCAGTTTTTAATATCCTACATAGTTTGGTATCATCTGCAAAGACTGACACTCTACTATCAATCCCATCCACAAGGTCATTAATAAACAGATTAAACAAAATTGGTCCTAGAACAGATCCCTGTGGTACCCCACTGCTGACTATTGCCCATTTAGAGAATGTACTATTTATGACTACTCTTTGTTTCCTATCTTTTAGCTAGTTCCTTACCCAGTTGCGTATAGTTTCCCCTAGTCCTTTCTTCTGGAGCTTTAGTATAAGTCTATTATGTGGTACAGTATCAAATGCCTTTGCTAAGTCCAAATTAATCACATCAGCTGCATTGCCAATATCCAGATTTGCGCTTACCTCCTCATAGAAACCAAACATGTTGGTTAGACACGACTTATCTTTCATGAATCCATGCTGTTTGTCAGTTATTATATTATTTTCTGCAATATATTTTTGCATGTCATCCCTTAAAATGCCCTCAAAAACCTTGCATACTACTGATGTCAAGCTTACTGGACAGTATTTTCCTGGATCCACCCTCTTACCTTTCTTAAATATCGGAACCACACCAGCAATCCTCCAATCCTGAGGCACCAACCCTGTTAAAAGCAAGTCTAATGCGGGCATCACACAATATGATCTATCGTGCGATCGCACGAGCGATCGTACCCATCCCTGTCATTTGTGGATCACGGGCAATTAGTTGCCCATGGCGCACAAAGTCATTAAACCCCATCACACGTACTTACCTGCTGAGCGACATCGCTGTGGGTGGCAAACATCCACTTCCTGAAGGTGGAGGGACGTTCGGCATCACAGCGACATCACACAGCCGCCAGCCAATAGAAGCGGAGGGGCGGAGATGAGCATCCCACCCACCTCCTTCCTTCAGCATTGCCGGCGGGATGCAGGTAAGCTGTGTTCATCGTTCCCGGGGTGTCACACGGAGTGATGTTTGCTACCCCCGGTACGATGAACAACCAGCGCAAAGAAGAATAAACGATTTTTTAAAAATGAACGACGTGTAAATGATACACGATTTGAAGCCGATTTGCAATCGTTCTGAGACGCTCGTAGGTGTCACACGAAATGACGTCGCAAATGATGCTGGATGTGCGTCAGGAAAACCGTGACCCCGGCGACATATCGCACGATAGATCGTCTCGTGTGACGCCCGCATAAGAAGATGAGATACAGCGGTCTGTCGATTACTGAGCGCAATTCCCTCAATATTTGTGGATGAATGCCATCTGGCCCGGGGGATTTGTAAATGTTTAATTTACTCAGACGCAGGAGTACGTCTTTTTGTGTTAAATTAATTATATTGGGTGGTGAACTTTGATTTTTGACTTGTTGAATGATCCCTGGAACAGTCAGTTCCTTGGTGAACACGGATGAGAAGTGCCTCTTTAATATCTCAATCTTTTCTTTGTCCTCTGTAACTAATTTGTTAATTTGTTATTATATTTTAAGGGGCTGTTTTCCTTTTGGCATTAATTTATTTATAAAAGATTTTGTGATTTATTTTAATATTCTTGGCGATTTGTGTTTCAGTAGCTAATTTTTCTTGATTTCTTTTTTACATTTCCTATTGATATCCTTATACTTCTGAAATGCTATTTCTGTATTCTCAGCCTTTAAGATTTTAAACACCCTTTGTTTTTGTTTTATTATACTTTGTAAAGTATTATTTATCCATAGTGGTTTCTTTTTATTGCTAGACATTTTATTATGTTTTTTACAGGACTCTAGGAGTATATCCTTAAACGTAAAACATTTATATTCGGTATCCCCAGTTAGCATAATATTGTCCCAATCTACAAAATGAAGCTTTTCCCTTAATTTGTTGAAATCAGCGTTCCTAAAATTCCAGGTTTTAGCATTTCCCCTTTCAAGTGTTTTATTGAATATTACTTGGAAGCTTACCATAATATGAGCGCTGGTGCCCAAGTTCTCCCAGACCTGTAGATCTAGCAAATTATCTCCCCTCATCGATTCATCTACCATCTGAGAGAGGTAATTATATTGCCTCATATAGCATTATACTCCACCAGATAGTATTATGCAGCCCCATATAGCAGTATACACACCACATAGTATTATGCAGCCCGATATACAGTAGCATTATACACCCTTACATAGCATTTGCATATGCAAAATAACTAGTTATACTCACCACTAGAGATGAGCCACCCCACTAGAGTTTGGGTTCGGTTCGTCAAACGGAGGACAAGTTCGTCGAACATTCGATGAACCAATTCGAACCCCATTGAAAAAAATGGCAGGCAAAGAGAAACACATAAAAACACATTATATATGTACACATATGTACACATACAGTTAATAAACATTGCCATTACACTTACAGGTCCCCGCGACGTGTCCTGCACTCTGCACAGGTCTCCCGCCGCTTTTCCTTCCGATAATCACTGCGTCCTCCCGGTAACCAGCACTAATGATAGGACCTTCCGTGATGTCAAAATAGCCATGTGACCAGTCACGTGTCTATTATCTCATTTGCTACAGACTGGTCACATGGCTAGACGTAATGCTAGGTCCTGTCAGTGCATCTCTCCAGTACGCGGTGCTCATTCCAGCATCTCCGTGTACCGGCGACATGCTCTGGCACATGGTTGGCTTCCCCGTTCCTGCATGTGGGCGCTCTTTACAGAGTCAGCCCACATGCAGGGACTGGCTGCCACAGCCCGTAAATAGCGGCACCGGGAATCACGTGATCAGAGATTGCCGTTGCTATAGCAACGGTGGCAGGGGTGACGTCACTGCTTACAGCCCGCAGCCTCTGCTCACTCACTGAGTGATTAGACTGCACGGAGAGCAGCAGCGTCTTCCTCCCATGAAGTGCTGTCTGATGTAGCAGAGCTGCATGGATTGAAGGAGAAAGAAGACAGAAGACCAGGATCGTGGAGGGATGAGAGGGAGCAATAAACATGGAGTTTCAAATGTGTCTGTGTATTTATTTCTATTAAAGTATTTTTTCTCTGTGTGGTGTCTTTTTTTAACCCTTTATTGGAGATTCTTAATGGCCGGGTCAAACTTGCCTGACATTAAGAATCTCTGGCTTAATACTAGCTAGCAAAACAAAACTAGTATTAACCCATTATTACCCAGCAAGCCACCCGGCTTCAGGGCTGATTGAAGAGTTTGATATAGTGCCAGATGATGGCGCTTCTATGAAAGCGCCATTTTCTGGGGTGGTTGCAGACTGCAATTCGCAGCAGAGGGGCCCAGAAAGCTCGGGCCAACCTGTGCAGCGGATTCCAATTCCCAGCTGCCTAGTTGTACCTGGCTGGACACAAAAATTGGGCGAAGCCCACGTTATTTTTTTTTTTTAATTATTTCATCAAATTTGTTAAAAAAATAAAAAAAGGGCTTCCCTATATTTTTGGTTCCCAGCCGGGTACAAATAGGTAGCTGGGGTTTGGGGGCAGCCGTACCTGCCTGCTGTACCTGGCAAGCATACATAAATATGGCGAAGCCCACGTCAGTTTTTTGTGGGGGCAAAAAACTCCTGCATATAGTCCTGGATGGAGGATGCTGAGCCTTGTAGTTTTGCAGCTGCTGTCTGCTCTCCAGCATACACTAGTGAATAGAGCATGCTGACCCTTGTAGTTCTGCTCCCCCTGTCTCTCCCTCCAGCATACAGTCCTGGATGCAGCATGCTGAGCCTTGTAGTTCTGCAGCTGCTGTCTGCTCTCCTGCATACAGACAGACAGCAGCTGCAGAACTACAAGGCTCAGCATACTCCATCCAGGACTGTATGCAGGAGTTTTTTGCCCCCCCCAAAAAAATTACGTGGGCTTCGCCATGTTTTTGTATGCTAGCCAGGTACAGCAGGCAGCTACGGGCTGCCCCAACCCCCAGCTGCCTATTTGTACCCGGCTGGGAACCAAAAATATAGGGAAGCCCTTTTTTTTTATTAATTTCATGAATTTCATGAAATAATTAAAGAAAAAAATATGACGTGGGCTTCGCCCAATTTTTGTGTCCAGCCAGGTACAACTAGGCAGCTGGGGATTGGAATCCACAGCGCAGGGTGCCCAAGCTTTCTGGACACCCCTGCTGCGAATTGCAGTCCGCAGCCACCCCAGAAAATGGCACTTTCATAGAATCGCCATCTTCTGGCACTGTATCCAACTCTTCAGCTGCCCTGGTGATGGGTGGCTCACTGGGTAATAATGAGGTTATGGCTAGCTGTATATTATCAACTGGCCCTAAGCCTGAAATTCATGGTGTCATGCCAATATTAGACATGGCCACCATGAATTTCTAGTACAGATAAAAAAAAAACACAACACACAGAAAAATATTTTTATTAGAAATAAACACAACACAGTTAGTGACTCCATCTTTATTGAAATAAAGAACCCCCCTCCGCAGTAATCCTAGGTCAAGGGTCCCACGCCATCCAATCCGGATCCAATATCATCTGATTGGTTTGCTGGAAGGCAAAGCGATCAGATGATGTGTCAGGTTCAAGGGCCTGAATCACATGACACTGCAACTGATTGTATAAACGGCTTTTATACAATCAGCTGATGCATCAGTGCAAAAAAAAAACTACACACTTCTGTGCAGACTCCTGTCCGACAGCAGCAGCTGATAGTTTAGCCGGCCAGGCAGTAAACAGCCAGCCTCACCGCTCGACTTTAAGTGTCAGCTGATTCCATCAGGTGACCTCATCAGCTGATCATCACCAGGTCTGAGAGAGAGAAAAGAGAGAGAAAAGAAAGAGAAGAGGAGAGAAAAGGAGAGAAGAGAGAGGAGAATGAAGAGAGAGGGAGAGAGAGAGAGGGAGAGAAGAGAGAGAGATGAGAGAGAAGAGAGAGAGAAGAGGAGAGAGAGAAGGGGAGATAAGAGGAGAGAAGAGAGAGGAGAGAGAGAAGAGAGAGAAAAGAGAGAAAGAGAGAGAGAGAAAGGAGAGAAACAGGGAGAGAGAGAAAAAGAGAAAAAGAGAAAAAGAAAGAGAAAAAAAGAGAGAAAAAGAGAGAAAAAGAAAGAGAGAGAAAAAGAGAGAGAGAGAAAAAGAGAGAAAAAGAGAGAGAGAAAAAGAGAGAAAAAGAGAGAAAAAAAGAGAGAGAAAAAGAGAGACAGGGAGAGAGATGAGAGAGATAAGAGAGAGAGAAGAGAGAGAGAGGAGAGAGAGAGAAGATAGAGAAGAGAGAGAGAGGACAGAGAGAGAGAAGAGAAAGAGAAGAGAGAGGAGAGAGCAATGCAGCGTGAACTGCTTCGATTTTAGAGGTGTGGCCCGCGGCTCACAGCTGATGTCCGGCTCCTCCCCTTAGTGCATAATTAAATTAAATTAAATTATAATTAAATAATAATTATAATTTAAAAATAAATTAAATTCTTTACCGGGGCGGCCAGGACTTGAACTTGTGAACTAATGCTCCTTAGGCAGTAGCTCTAACCATTGAGCCCCTGGCTCTAATGAGAAACATAGGAAGATTTGGTTATCTTGACCTCTGCATTGCAGAGTGAAGTCTCCAGTGACAGCGCGGCTCACTTCAGGTGCTGCGTGGAGAGGACACAAAAAGTTCGTGTTCTACGATGCTTCCTGTCATTTTCATGTAGCAGAGCTGACAGTGTCGTGTGGATTACTTCGGACCTGGATTGTTGTTTGGGGATTAATAAAGAGGCAAATGAGGGTTTTTTTTGTCTTTTATTCGAAATAAAGGATTTTTCGTTGTGTGTGTTTCTTTACTTTCACTTACACGTTAGTCATGGAAGGTGTCTCGGGGAGACGCTTGTCATGATTAACCCCATTATTACCCCTATTGCCACTGCACCAGGGCAATTCAGGATGAGCTGGTTAGAGTCCCGGGACTGCCACATCTAAAGGATACGGCAATTCCAGGCGGCTGCCTGCTGATATTGTTAGGGTGATGGGCTCCCCATAATGTGGCGCTCTCCATCCTGACAATACCAGCCTCCAGCCGTGTGGCTTTATCCTGGCTGGTATCAAAATTGGGGTGGAACCGCATTTTTTTTAAATTATTTATTTATTTATTTATTTTACTGCACGATATAGACCCGCCCACCAGCGGCTATGATTGGTTGCAGTGAGACAGCTGTCACTCATCGTGACTGCAACCAATCATGGGCGCCGATGGGCAAGGAATGCACGGAATACCTGATTGAATAATGACGCGGCAGCCATTTTTAAAAGACGAAAAGCCGCCAGAGATTTGTGACAGCCGTGCAGCGAGGCGCCTGTGATCGGTGAGTAGGAAAGAGAGAGGGATTGTGCTGGGGACGCAGGACGCATGCAGATACGCAACGTGCACACAGACTTACTGTGAAAAACCACACTTTTGGTGATCGAACCATTCTCGAACGTAACTCAAACTGCCGAACTTTAAGCAAATCATTCGAGTTCATCGAACGACTCGAACACCCCCCAAAGTCACTCGAACATGAAATTGGCGAACCGTTCGACTCGAACATCGCTCATCTCTACTTACCACCTGATTGTTGCCTTTGGACGAAGGCAAAGCCGAAATGTGCGTCGGGCAGTCCGTGTACCCTGCTGACCTCCGTCATGCATTACAGGTATATTTCCCTACTATTCTCATGGTTAATTTAACCCTCTCCATCATAGGGAGCCTTTTCGTCTACACGCTATATTAGTTGCACTGTAGCCGTGGGTGACATACACTATCCTTATGTCTTGCCTATTGGATTTTCAGTCCCCGCTAGGGAGATATATATAGTAATCTGCTTGGACAACTAATTGATATAAATCCTAATTTATCATATCATCTTGAGGATTTTGCTGTAGAGAAACTAATAATAAAAGGCCCTGTATAATGATGTGATTTGGGCAGGTGTATGCCCAATTTTGACGGCGGCTTTCCATCTTCCTTGATTTAGGCAGTATATATATTATTTACACTATACTGCTAATGTTATAGCTATGAGTGATATGTATTGTCTTTACAGATTTTGTTGGAAGATATAATTGGAATATAGTTTGAACATCTATTTATCTTTTTTACCTATTGTGTCACCTTAAAATACAGTATTTTGCTAATGATGTGCAAAGAATTGTTATTAAATGGTTTGATATGTATTCAACCTGGTAATAATGCTTATAAATCAATTGCATATTCAGCCTAATTATTGGAGGATCATACACAGGTACCTTACTTTTTGTATTGTGTTTAATTCGTACACAGTTGTGTTTGTCTCCCTTATATCTGACTTAATAAAAGAATGTTTTCCATCTCTATGGTCGTTTGATCATACTTTTGTTCTTTACATAGCGTTATGTAGCCCCACATAGCATTATACACCCCCACATAGCATTATTTAGCCCCACACAGTATTAGACACTCTCACGTAGTATTATGCAACCCCCATATAGCATTATACACCCCCACATAGCATTCTACACCCCCATATAGTATTATGCAGCCTCACATAGCTTTATACACCCCCACATTGTATTATGCAGCTCCATATAGCATTATGCTTCCCCACTTAGTATTATGCACCCCCACATAGCATTATACACTCCCATATAGTATTATGTACATCCCACATAGCATTATATGCCCCCACCGTGTACTGAATAAATTCATATTAACCTCTCTTCGATCTCCTGCCGCTGCTTCTTGCTCACCCACTGTGTTTGCGCTCTGCACATCTCAACACACTGGGTACGCAGTAGTGACATCACTGTTGTGCTGAGCTATCAGACTCAGAGGACAGACACAGCAGGGCAATAATGAGAGGGCGTGCTGCACTCCATCTCATCATTGCTTTTCATTTGAAAGTGCAATCCAGGGCAGCTCACAGGCCCCATAGCAGTGGCGTGGCGTAGCCTGCCTCTATTGGTGGTACGCCACTGAGTCCTAGTCAGCTTCACCAAAATGGGCATATGTTGGGTAAAGACTGGCAAGGTAAGGCATGCCTGGTAAATATGTAAAAATTTGCACCAATTTAGTGGCGTAAATCAAGCCAGAAATGTACATAGGTTTTGTATCAGATTCAGGTATGAAGAAAGTGCAGGTCACTCCATTTGAGGTACCTCAGTCTCCAGCAGCCTTTCCCTGATGATGTGACCTCAATAAGCTGGAACATTGTCATCTCTGAAGATAAAATTAGGCCTGTGTTGTTCATACAGAAGCATTATGATTAGATTAATGATGCTATTCAAGCAATAGGGTCTTGTCACTGAATTATTCACAATGTGCAGAGCAGTTCCGTATTTACTAGACACACCTGTCCACACTGTAACACCACCACCAAAAGACCGGTTTGGTGTCAACAGCAGCTGATAGATAGTGCTCCCTTTGATGTCTCCAACATCGTTGTTGGCCATAATTTCTGCTCAGCATGAATCGACTGTCATCAGTGAACAGCACTGAGGCCCACTAGTCCTTCGTCTAGCATAGATGCTCCCTGGCCCATGCAATATGATGATGCCTGTGCCTGCAGGTCATCTAGTATGCAGACCATGCTGATGTAAACAGTTTTGAATGATCTGACGTGACACTTGGGTGCCTCTCACCTCCCTGAAATGTGCCTGGAGTTGTGTGGCATTCATCATCCAATTCGAAAGGGCATTGTTCACAATAAAGCGATCAGCAGTGTAGGATGTGGCCAAAGGATGTCCACTTCTATGCTGTTTTGTGACTCTTCCAGTCTCTATGAATCTCTGCTGCAACTTGCTGATGACACATTGTGACACTATAAGCTCAGTGGCCATTTCCATCTTAGAACATCCTGCTTGACGCCTTGCAATCATGAGGTACTGTTGATCAATTGTTAGGTGTTGTCTTGGTCTCATGATGTCAAAATGTGAACAGCATGATGAGGACTGTTTAAATACAAATTCTAATTGAACCCTGAAATTTATTGAGTGATTCATGGATCAAACAGCTGTTAAGAATTTTACTATTATTCTCCTTTTTAGAGAAAAGCAAGTTGTCCTAAAGGTACTAAAACATGGAACCTGAAAAGGTTACAGTGCATTTTAGGATCATCCTGAAGTTTCACCCAAAAGCCAAATATCTCAAACTTTTTGTTAGTAGTGTAATATTTAACTCAAACATATAGATTCTGATAATTCAAGAATTAAGCCACTGGAAAGCGGATATAAATGATGCCAAAAACTCATGACATGTGCGTAAAATGTATGGATATTAAAATTTTATATGCAGATCATTACGCTATCAAAATTTTAAAATTAACAGTGTAATTCTAATAATTTGAAAAAAAAACCCATTACAGAGCTGCAGCTAGACTTTGAAGGTTCGATTTCTGCACTAATCCTGAATCTTGAATTCAAATTCAGGAACGCGATAAGGTATTTTGGTACCCTAGGCAGATGAAGACAATGGTCCCTACTCCCTGAACACTCAGCCCCCATGTAAAGGAATGGGTCAGAAACTAAGGTAACAGGACCTCAAACGAACCACCCGCATCCAAGGGATCAGGCAACAAGCCAAAGACCAATTCCACTAGAATTGTTACCTATTTCACCAAAAAATACAAGCAAGAGTAAAACATTTAGTGTATTTTATAGGTAAGGGTGAACAGGGAGTGTGTTTCATAGTTAGATATGGAATCATTCATTGCTTGCAGACTATTTACATAATACCAGGGAAAAATTGCATATTCATCCCCAACATCCTATCTTTTAAATGTCAAACCCAAGGAAGTCATTGAAACTAATATTATTTAACTATAATGGGGGCTCTATGGTTTCAAATAAGGTAGGTAGAATTTGGCAGATACCCCAATGGAAGCTAAACAGATCCCATTTTAAAGGGATAAGTATGATGGTTTTTATATCCATCATGCAACAACCACAGTTTGCAACAAAACCGATGGTGGTTCTGGTGTTATATTCCTGTATGGATAGTAGTTCTGCTGATGTATTTATGCACTTATGGTGGTCTTGTATTCCTGTATTGATTGTGGTGACAAGTAGTGATGGTTGTTCTGGTGCTGTACTCATGTACTATTGATGGCTCTGCTCTGTTGATGTATTCATAAAGTGATGGTGGTTCTGATGCTAAATTCATCACCAGAAGCATCATGAGTACATGAATATGAAACCAAAATCATCATCAGCACATGAATACATCACCAGAGTGTACTGCCGGCATCCCTGTACTGGTGCATTCTGCACCGCCCACCTGCTCCCCTGTTGCTATCTGCTCCCAGGGCCTGTGCATGCCACACAAGTCCCCCAGGAGTTTGCTTAGGGCGCACTCTGAACTTTTAATTATTTGCCCACAAGATTTCTTCAGACCGGGCCAAAGTGGCATTCCTGATATCGCACCACATGTTGACAACTGTGTCTCATCATCATCTACCTCTTTAGACACTAATTTCTGTTCCCCACTGTTGTCTTTATCTGACCATGGCTGCTCAAATATTTTGGCATCACTAATGACGATCTCCTCATGTCCCTCTTGAAATGTGCAGAACGAGAGGCAAGAACCAATAAATGGAAATGTAAAGTGCAGCTTGGATTGTCTTAGTGTGGTATCACTTATCATCTGGGGCTCGCCATGGTTGGAATAATGAGGATCAGGGTGAGGATTATGTGGTCCAAACTCTTGGTTAGTGAGACTGGACCATGAGGAAGACAGGGTGGTGCTGGGAAACCTACTGGAAGCGTTATCTTCCACCAAACCAAGCATCTGTTTGCACTGTTATGGCTTCAAGAGTGGTGTCCTGCGCCCCCCTGCAAAGTGGGAAAGGAAGCTATGTGTTTGGATGAGTGGATTTGTTGTGCTCCTGGCCAATGGCATCAGTCTCTGCTTGCACCATCAGCAGCATGTCCACTTCTCTGTCTCTTACCGCTCATATATAATATATATCTTCAAACGTCTGGTATTAATAGGGAAAAGAAAATGTTCCCTGAAAAGGACTTTTGCTTTCTGGTTGCAGCAGCAGTATACCTATAGAAGGACTGTAAAACAATAAATCCAGCCTATATAACTAATCTAAAACTATCCCTCCTACATCAGCTATCCCTACACTATCCCAACATGGCTACGACATTACTCTGTGTGGCTGGCAATCAACACATGTTGATTCGTTTTTTAACAGACACGAAAAATGAGGGCTGTGAACCCAAGCCTGATACTCAAGTACCCGTGATACTCAATCTAGTATCGAGCAGTGATGAGCACGCTTGCTCACCACTAGTAACAAGCAATTTAGAAATAATTATAAAAAGATATTTGCATTTTTTTCCATCTAAACACAGTTGGCTCAAAATATTTATACAGGTTGTGCATTATTTGCATTGGGAAAAGCAGACCAAAATGGTCTTTTCTTAGATCTCTAGCACTAATTTACGATTTACGGGGTTAATAGAATTCTGTTACAGATCAAGCATTCATTCCCTATCTTGTGGATCAATGATGAATCTTTAGGCCGCTTTACAGGCAACAACATCGCTAACGAGATGTCGTTGGGGTCACGGAATTCGTGACGCATATCCGGCCTCGTTAGCAACGTCGTTCCGTGTGAAACGTATGAACGACCGCTAACGATCAAAAATACTAACCTTATCGTTGATCATTGACACCTCATTCTAATTCCAAATATCGTTGATGGTGCTGGATGCAGGTTGTTCGTCGTTCCTGAAGCAGCACACATCGCTACGTGTGACACCCCAGGAACGACGAACAACAGCTTACCTGCGTCCTCCAGCAACGAGGTAGGTATCACATTCTATCGGCTGCTCTCTGCCCCTCCGTTTCTATTGGATGGCTGCTGTGTGACGTCGCTGTGATGCCGCATGAACTGCCCCCTTAGAAAGGAGGCGGTTCGCCGGCCACAGCGATGTTGCTAGGCAGGTAAGTCTGTGTAATCGGGACTAACGATATTGTGCAACATGGGCAGCGACTTGCCCATGACGCACAAACGACGGGGGCGGGTACGATTGGCAGCAACATCGCTAGCGATGTCGCTGCGTGTAAAGCCCGCTTTTCTGTTAGGAAAAGGCCTTTTCATAGAATTCTACTGTCTGTTAGAAATCCTATGTTTTTCATATCCTTATTTTAATTCAGATATGTGTGCAAATTGCAGCTACTAGATTAGCAATCATTGGGTAGGCAATTTAAATATAAACTCTTTGTGCAACCATTGGAAGATACATTCATGATAAAGGTGTATTGACATAAGAGAGATTTGTATCAAAAATTTCTGGAACTGAAAATCATTTTCCTACTTATGATTGTGGCTATTTTGTCAGAAATCACATGCATTTACACACACCCAGTCCAGCTGAAATAACAATCACAGAAATTTCTGTAACTGAAAATCATTTTGATATATATGATTATGGTCATTTTTTAAGCAAGCACATGAATTCTACAAGCCCAATCCAGCTGAAATGGCAGTCACAGAAATTTATGAAATAATTTTGTTCAATCTCATTGGCAGAACATCATGGAAAACCTCTTACAGTTCCCTAACAACCCTCTGGTTTAGCAACTACCATATTATTTGGACTACAAGTTGTATTTGTTAGCAAGAAAAAAAATCTTGATAAAAAAGTGTGAGTCTTAAAGGGAATCTGTGAGCAGGTTTTTGCTACTTCATCTGAGAGCAGCATGATGTAGGCAAAGAGATTCTGAATCTAACAATGCATCACTTAGATTAGTAGCTGCAGCCATTTAGACGCAGTGAAAGATTGTATTTTTTGTATGTAGCATAGCTCTGGGAGCTGCCCCCACCCACACCAGGCTTTCAGTGCACATTTCCATAGACAGAAGCTGCTAATCACAGAACGGGACAGAGTTGAACTACATCTCATGATGAGCTCCTCAGACCCACTAATGATAAAGGTAAGAGGCTTAAACTAACATTGCAGGTAAACAGAAACAGACTTTGAGATACAGTCATATGAAAAAGTTTGGGCACCCCTATTAATGTTAACCTTTTTTCTTTATAACAATTTGGGTTTTTGCAACAGCTATTTCAGTTTCATATATCTAATAACTGATGGACTGAGCCATATTTCTGGATTGAAATGAGGTTTATTATACTAACAGAAAATGTTCAATCCACATTTAAACAAAATTTGACCGGTGCAAAAGTATGGGCACCCTTATCAATTTCTTGATTTGAACACTCCTAACTACTTTTTACTGACTTACTAAAGCGCTAAATTGGTTTTGTAACCTCATTGAACTTTTAACTTCATAGGCAGGTGTATCCAATCATGAGAAAAGGTATTTAAGGTGGCCACTTGCAAGTTGTTCTCCTATTCGAATCTCCTATGAAGAGTGGCATCATGGGCTCCTCAAAACAACTCTCAAATGATCTGAAAACAAAGATTATTCAACATAGTTGTTCAGGGGAAGGATACAAAAAGTTGTGTCAGAGAATTTAACTGTCAGTTTCCACTGTGAGGAACATAGTAAGGAAATGGAAGAACACAGGTACAGTTCTTGTTAAGCCCAGAAGTGACAGGCCAAGAAAAATATCAGAAAGGCAGAGCAGAAGAATGGTGAGAACAGTCAAGGACAATCCACAGACCACCTCCAAAGACCTGCAGCATCATCTTGCTGCAGATGGTGTCAATGTGCATCGGTCAACAATACAGCGCACTTTGCACAAGGAGAAGCTGTATGGGAGAGTGATGCAAAAGAAGCCATTTCTGCAAGCACGCCACAAACAGAGTCGCCTGAGGTATGCATAAGCACATTTGGACAAGCCAGTTACATTTTGGAAGAAGGTCCTGTGGACTGATGAAACAAAGATTGAGTTGTTTGGTCATACAAAAAGGCGTTATGCATGGAGGCAAAAAAAAACACGGCATTCCAAGAAAAGCACTTGCTACCCACAGTAAAATTTGGTGGAGGTTCCATCATGCTTTGGAGCTGTGTGGCCAATGCCGGCACTGGAAATCTTGTTAAAGTTGAGGGTCGCATGGATTCAACTCAGTATCAGCAGATTCTTGACAATAATGTGCAAGAATCAGTGACGAAGTTGAAGTTACGCAGGAAATGGATATTTAAGCAAGACAATGATCCAAAACACCGCTCCAAATCTACTCAGGCATTCATGCAGAGGAACAATTACAATGTTCTGGAATGGCCATCCCAGTCCCCAGACCTGAATATCATTGAAAATCTGTGGGATGATTTGAAGCGTGCGGTCCATGCTCGGCGACCATCAAACTTAACTGAACTGGAATTATTTTGTAAACAGGAACCGTCAAATATACCATCATCCAGGATCCAGGAACTCATTAAAAGCTACAGGAAGCGACTAGAGACTGTGAATTTTGCAAAAGAAGGATCTACAAAATATTAATGTCACTTTTATGTTGAGGTGCCCATAGTTTTGCACCAGTCAAATTTTGTTTAAATGCGGATTGCACATTTTCTGTTAGTACAATTAACCTCATTTTAATCCAGAAATATTACTCAGTCCATCAGTTATTAGATATATGAAACTGAAATAGCTGTTGCAAAATCTCAAATTGTTATAAAGAAAAAAGGTTAACATTAAAATGGGTGCCCAAACTTTTTTCATATGACTGTAAGTGACTCTCTGTAAACTTCATGTTAGGCCTCCGACACACGTGAAAATCACGCACGTGCCGCAAGACACGTATTTACCCTGCGTGTTGCGTGTAGGTAAGTACGTGTCTCTGGTATGTGTGGACCACGTGTGTTCTCCATGTGCTATCCGTGATAACACACGGAGAACCGGTAATTTGCATACTCACGTGGTCCTTCCTGCTGTCCGTGGTGCTGATCTTCGGCTCCAGCCCTGCCGACTCCCCGCTGCTGCTGCTGCTGCCGGCCGCAGTGAAGTGAATGTTAAATGAGTATAATGAGCGGCGGTCGGCACCAAGTGATAGCAGCGGCAGAGACAGGAGGGCAGGAGAAGGTGAGTAATTATTTTTTTTTTTTTACTCTGACATGTGTGTTTTCTCCGGCACGTGTCACACGGGACCGCATCCACACTACATCCGTGTGGTACGTATGTGGGCCGTGTGACACCCGTGCTGCCGGAGCAACACGGACATGTCAGCGTTTTTAACACACTGAGACACGTAAGTTCGGAACAGACACACGTTCCGTTCCAAAATACGTACATGTCTCCTAACCATAGGGATTACCTAGGACCCCGTGTGCACGTGTCTCCGGTCTGTGTAAAAAATGGCACACACGGACCGGCGGCACGTGAGTGTGTCGGAGGCCTTAAGCGGGCTTTACACGAGACGATAGATTGTGCGATATGTCGTTGGGGTCACGGTTTTCGTGACGCACATCCGGCATACCGCACGACGTGGTTTCGTGTGACACCTCGTAGCGACGCAGTATCGCTCACAAATCGTGAGTCGTGTACTCGTCGCTAGGTTTCATAAAATTGTTTAATTAAAATGGCGGTGGTTGTTCATCGTTTCCGTGGCATCACATGTTGCTCCATGTGACACCACGGGAACAATGAACAGCAGCTTTACCTGCCTCCCGCGGCACCCGACGGCTTAATGGAAGGAAGGAGGTGGGCGGGATGTTTACATCCCGCTCATCTCCGCCCCTCCGCTTCTATTGGCCGCCTGCCGCGTGACGTCGCTGTGACGCCGAACGTCACCTCCAATGGAGTTGTGGAGGGATGCGGTCACATGCGGTTGCGTGTGTCACACGCGGCCACATCTTGCCGCGATTCCATTGGATGCAAATTGAACTTAAACTCATTTGTATCGGATCCGCCCCTTCGGCAAAATACCGCTGATGTGAAGGACAAGCTTGTGAATTTTTTCAACTCCTTAGATAAGAGTAAATCTATACATGTTTGGTGTCTACGAACTTGTACCGACATAAGGTATCACACCAACTCATCATTTTTATCATATAGTGAACATGTTGAATAAAATATCCCAAAAACAATTGTGCGATCATACTTTTTTTTGCAATTCTTTTTGCACTTGGAATTTTTTTGCCATTTTCCAGGACACTATATGGTAAAACTCATGGTTTAATTTAAAAGTACAACTCGTCCTGCAAAAAATAAGCCCTTATATGGTAAGGCTGATGGAAAAATAAAAAAAGTTACGGCTCTCAGAAGAAGGGAAGCAAAAAAAATAAACAAAACGGAAAATCGCCTGGGGATGGAGGGGTTAATGACATATTTAATTTTTTTCTATTTTGCTTATTACTGCATGTATTCTGTTTTATTTCCTGGCTCATATGGTAGGTCTGAAGACTACTATTTGGTAACAGTTACAAAATAACAGTGGGAAACAAACTGTTCCAAGCAAATCATATCAGTTTTCCTTCCATGACGCCACTTCTATCTGTTGTGCTGTAAAGCTCGGAGTTTTTTTTTTCGTGCATGCTACAGGTCATTTTGAAATGTGTTTGGATTATAACTGACGGATGCTGAAAGTTCTGTATTTGGAATTAATAGAGGATGCTTTTCAGATGCTTTTCTAAGGGCATCACAGCCAGTGGTACATAAAAATATCCCCACAAAGGGATAATGGCTTAATCATATGAGTCACTGCCATTGACGAACAGTTTGTTTTCCTCTCATGACCTCATATAACAATTTAATTACTCGCAAAGGATGTCCTTTTGGCATTTTGACACAAGAACTACAATTTATTATGCAAATTTTACAGCTGAATAATTAAACTTACCTAGTACTTGCGTACACAAGATATGTAAAAATGCTGCTGACTGTTATTTAGGGCAAAAAGTTAGTCAATCATTACAAATGCAAAATACACAAACACCACAGCAGTAACTTTACAAAAAGCTAAAATTAAGTATCTTGAAAAACATTGCATGAGTTACGTAAGTGCGAATTTCATCCTTAAGACCTTCATTTCCCAGATTAGGATCCTACGACCAACGTGCAGCCATTGTGAGCTGCTTCATTTACCCTTAACATCAATAAAGAAGAAGCCATGCTCTAGCCTTCTTTCTTTTCTGTAAGTCAGTAGGACTTATAGAAAGAATACCGTATATGCTCAAGTATAAGCCGAACTAAGTATAAGTCAAGGCACCTAATTTTACCACAAAAACTGGGAAGACTTATTGACTCGAGTATAAGCCTAGAGGGGGAAATGCAGCAGCGTCTGGTTAGATTAAAAAATAAATACTAATAAAATGTAATGTGCCCCATCCTTGTGCCCTGTAGTAATGTGCCCATATTGTCCCCTGTAGTAGTGTGCCCATATTGTCCCCTGTCCCGCAAAGCATTCAAGTGAAGTAAAGCGCTGAAGACAACAGCAGCAGCTCCTGCATCAGTCGCGATCACCAAGGGTCTATTGTGCTTGTGGTCTGCAAGAAGCAGGTAAGAGGACACTGCAGGAACAGAGGACAGGTGAGAATAATTTTTTGTGGGACCCTCACTCAAGTATAAGCCAAGGGGAGTGCTTTCTGCATAAAAAAATGGGCTGAAAAATTGCTGATACTCGAGTATATATGGTAAATAATTTTTTAGCCTTTCTTGCAAATCTTTTCCATAACATCTACTTTTTACACTATCCAAAATATGTGCTCCGCTACTTATCTTTTCTTATCCCCACTGGCTCTTATCTTTTCAGATAAAATTTCAATTTCTGAATTGATATGCTGTGTCTTTAAAAAACGAAAAACAAAAAAGCAATCATGTGCATTAGACTTATTTTACCTTTTGCTGGTACTGTAAAAATCAGCTTTTAATTTGCATAAAACTCAGAAAAAATGCAATGTGTAAACATAGCTTTAATAGCTGGGCCATCTCTCACCATATTTCACCGTATTTATTTAAATGAGGGATTGCAATACACCCTGGAAGACATGTAGAGAAGGGTTTCAGAATAGATTTATGGACAATTTTTAAGAGTGGGACTCTTATAGTGGTAAAGCCTATGTACTAAGTACAAGGCCTAGCAAAATTTAAAGGGGGATTGCAATCCACAATTGAAGACATGTAGAGGAAGGCCTAAGAATTTTTTTTTTTGGAGGGGGGGTAAATTTTAAAAAGAGTGGGTCTAGTACAGTGCCTATGCACTGTAAAAGATGTTATGGACAATCTGCACGAAACTACGATGTGGGTAATCAGGAATTATTGGCTATGAAGTGGGCTTTTGAAGAATGGAGACATTGGTTCGAGGGGGCGATACATCAAATTGTGGTGCTCACTGATCATAAGAATCTGACCTAGCTTGAATATGCCAACCAATTGAATCCTAGGCAGGCCATGTGGTCTTTATTTTTTACGTGTTTCGATTTTGTGGTCTCTTTTCTACCGGGCACCAAGAATATTAAAGCAGATGCCCTTTCTAGAAGTTTCTTTGCTGATTCTCTTGATGTTGCTGATCCATCTACCATTCTGAATGAAGGTGTGGTCCTCTCTGCCATTTCACCCGATTTGAGGTTAGCACTTGAGGGGGACAAACCTGAGAGATGTCCTGTGGGGAAACTGTATGCTCCTGAGCAATGGAGGAGTAGAGTTATGTCCGAGATTCATTGTTCCATTTTGGCTAGTCATCCTGAGATTTTTGGTACTAGGGATCTAGGGAGTAGGTCTTTTTGGTGGCCTACTTTGTCTCGGGATGTCAGAAGTTTTGTGCAATCTTGTGGGGGTTTGTTCTAGATGCAAGCCTTGTTGTTCATGTTCTAGTGGGTTGTTATTGCCATTACCTGTACCTAAGAGACCTTGGACTCATATCGCTATGGATTATATTTCGAATCTTCCTGTTTCTCAGAGGATGACGGTTATTTGTGTTATTTGTGATCGATTTTCTAAGATGGTCCATTTGGTACCATTGCCTAAGCTGCCATCTTCATCAGAGTTGGTGACGTTGTTTTTTCAACAGGTGGTTTGTTCACATGGTATTCCTGAGAATATTGTGTCAGACAGAGGAGTTCAGTTTGTGTCCAGATTTTGGAGAGCTTTTTGTTCTAAATTAAGAATTGGGCTGTCTTTTACTTCTGCGCTTCATCCTCAGACCAATGGTCAGACTAAGAGATCAAACCAGACCTTGGAAACCTATTTGAGCTGTTTTATATCTGTGGATTAGGATGACTGAGTTTCGTTTTTGCCATTGGCAGAGTTTTCTCTCAATAATAGGGCTAGCTCTGCTACTTTGATGTTTCCGTTTTTCTGCAATTTTGGGTTTCATCCCAGGTTTTCTTCAGGGCAGGATGAAGCTTTGGCCTGTCTGGGAGTTAATTTTGTGGTGGAGAGAATGCAGCAGATTTGGGTCAGGTAGTGGACAAATTGTTTCAGTCCAAGGAGAATGCCCAAAGGTTTGCCAACCGGCGTAGGACTATAGGTCCCCAGTTTAAAGTGGGGGACATGGTTTGGTTGTCCTCCAAAAATATTCCTATGAGAGTTTCTTCTCCTAAGGTTAAGCCAAGATTTATTGGGCCTTATAAGTTTTCGGGGATTATTAATCCCGTATCTTTTTGTTTGGCTCTTCTTGAGACTTTTAAAATTCACAATGTTTTTCATAAGTCTTTGTTGAAGATACATGTGGAACCAGCATTTACCACGTCGGCGTCTCCTAATCCTGTGTTGGTAGATGGGGATCTAGAGTATGAAGTAGAGAAAATTTTGGATTCCCGCCTTATTAGACGTATGCTTCAGTACCTTGTTAAGTGGAAGAGTTATGGTCATGAGGACAATTCCTGGGTTTTTGCTTCTGACATTCACACTGACAGATTGGTTTGTGCCTTTCATCATGCCCATCGTGACAGACCCGGTGGCTCTGGTGAGGGTTCGGTGACTGCTCATGGGGGGTACTGTTGTTAATATCATCCGAGTGGGTGCTGGTGTGGAGCTCCCTCTGGTGGCCAAGAATGTTAATGAAGCTGAGTCTGAATCTGTTACTCAAACAGGTGATGGAATTAATTAGGATTCTAGGAAGTCCTTTTGCAGATCAGCCTAGTGTATATAGGAGAGCATTTTCTGCCTGGCGTCCGCCGGTGGTAGATGTTTCCTGCTGCTTCTGAAGATGGCTGGGAGTTTTCCCTTCAGTTTCTCCCATTTATTCTGTGCCTGAATCTACTCCAGATAAGTTTACTAGTTTCTGTGCTTAATTGTTGGAATTGCACTTAAGGGTGTTTCTGCTTATTCCATTTTGGTCTGTGTTTTGGTTTGTTTGTGAGGATCTGTCTCTCTGCTTTTGTGAGCAGGGCAGTTTCTCCAGCAAGAAAGGGAGCTTGCTCCCTGTTCATGTTTGGATTATTTGCACTTTAGAATATTATTTGTTCTATGATTTTGTTTCTTCCCATTATATCTGCAGTTCTGTTTAAAGTGTCTTGCACAAGAAAACCTGATATAGTTGTGGAGAGGCCGTGTGGTCTCAGATCTTTTTTCTATCAGGAGTTTGGTATTTTTTGCAGGGTTTTTTGCTGGCTGCAATCAGTTATATTTCCTGTCCTGTTGTATCTAGTAAGTTGGGCCTCACCTTTGCTAATCTATATTTTCTATCTGTGTATTGTGTTTTCTTACATCACCGTCGTTTACATGTTGGGGGCTTGCTATTTCTTTGGGGACTGCTCTGAGGCAAGTTAGGATTCCATATTTCTATCTTTGAGGTGTAGCAAGTTGCTCCGGCAGTGACGAGATGTGTAGGTGGGTTAGGAACATCCCACTGCTACTTCTAGTGTTGTCCGATTGATAGGGGATTGCGGTCAGCTTAGTTTCCAACTACTCTCGTGGTCTTGTTTTTTTCCTGATTAATGGGATTTTTTGTGATCGTCCACGGTTACCAGTTCATAACAGGAATGGCTGTCAGACATGCAGAGAAGCTGATTTTTGTAAAAATGTGCAGTGGTTTCTTAATTTTTGCCAGAGCTGCATACACAGTACATATATATATATATATATATATATATATATATATATAAAATCCCCTACATATGCCCTGTACCTATCACATATAGTGTGTAATGTGTATGTGTGTATTATATTGGAGTAATTTACATGCTTGTAATTCTGAATATTGACTTGCCATATCCTAAAGGTGTGTAAATATGCGCTCCGTTAGGATTTCATTTGCCGATTTGAGTGGTTGTCATATGATTGCTTACAAGTGATTTGCAGACTTGTGGTCATCTGCCAAATAATGTTTCCTCCTGTTTCTCTCAACTGAAAAGTATAATAATGAGAGATACAGGAGGAGGCGTCATTCGGCAGATGACCCAAAGTCTGCAAATCGCATGTGAGCGATCAGATGACGACCACTGATATCGGCAAGTGAAATCATAACAGCGTATATTACACACCGTGAGGATTCAGCAGGTCAATGTGCAGAATGTCAAACACAGGGCAACACCTGTCGGTCTAGGACAGCAGAGCAGGCAGAAGCCATTGGGCACCAGCCTCCTGGGCTCCTCATCCTAGTTGCATCGTCCTCGTTCAGATATTGCATGTATGTTTTATTTGCAATGCGGCAGCATCAGAGTAAAATATACACAACTGCAATAATGGATCCAGTGTCTGATTCCTTCCACTCAGGGGTCATGCAGGAGGAATCGTCTGTTAGGCTCTTTATCTTGTCGCAAAATAACATTGGAGTCTCATACTTTACATAGCATCACTGCCATCTGCACATCATATGCAATGGTTTACTGTGGGTATAAAAGCCATTCTATCAATTAATGTATCGTCAGTAGAGATTAGCGAACCGGTCCCGGTTCGGCTCGAGGTCGGTTCGCCGAACGGAGGTCCCGTTCGAGTTCGGTTCGTCGAATGTTCGACGAACCGAACTCGAACCGCATAGGAAACAATGGCAGGCATTCACAAACACATAAAAACACCTAGAAAACACCCTCAAAGGTGTCCAAAAGGTGACAAACAACTCACAACACAACACAAACACATGGGAAAGTGACAAGGACATATACTCATGCGAAAATAAAAGAGCTGGACAAGGAAAAAGAGGAGGACACACAGATATAGGCATGGCACGCCCTTCTAAAATCATGTAAAACACCGCTAGGTGACTCCAAGCGGAGTCTCCCTTTTTTCCAAAAATTGGGCCACACACACACCCACCCATTCAGTGGCAGCAGTTGTGCCCCAGTTGTACACTTCACAGCTAGATTTGCATCAAGCACATTCAAAAATACGCCATAATTAACCGTCCCCAGGATGACACCGGGGTAGGTAGCAAAGTCTTTCCTGATCCCAGCTCTGTTCATCTTGGATCATTTTAAAAAAACACAGCTATCAAGGGTTACTCCAAGCGGAGTCTCCCTTTTTTTCCAAAAATTGGGCCCCCCACACACACCCACCCATTCAGTGGCAGCAGTTGTGCCCCAGTTGTACACTACACAGCTAGATTTGCATCAAGCACATTCAAAAATACGCCATAATTAACCGTCCCCAGCATGACACCGGGGTAGGTAGATAAAGTCTTTGCTGAACCATGACTTGTTCATCTTGGCTCCTTTTAAAAAAACACAGCAGTCAAGGGTTACTCCAAGCGGAGTCTCCCTTTTTCTCCAAAAATTGGGTCCCCCACACACACCCACCCATTCAGTGGCAGCAGTTGTGCCCCAGTTGTACACTTCACAGCTAGATTTGCATCAAGCACATTCAAAAATACGCCATAATTAACTGTCCCCAGCATGACACCGGGGTAGGTAGATAAAGTCTTTGCTGAACCATGACTTGTTCATCTTGGCTCCTTTTAAAAAAACACAGCAATCAAGGGTTACTCCAAGCGGAGTCTCTCTTTTTTTTCCAAAAATTGGGCCACACAGACACCCCATCAGTGGCAGCACTTGTGCCCTAGTTGCAAACAGGATGTTTTGATTTGCATCAAGCACATTTTAAATCCACAAGCATTTACTCTCCCCAGGATGACACAGGGGTAGTAAATTCCTTGTGGATCCATGACTTGTTCATTTTGATGAACGTCAGTCTGTCCACATTGTCACTGGACAGACGCGTGCGCTTATCTGTCAGCACACACCCAGCAGCACTGAAGACTTGTTCAGAGACAACGCTGGCAGCTGGACACGACAAAATCTCCAAAGCGTAACTGGAGAGCTCTGGCCATTTTTCAAGATTTGAAGCCCAAAATGAGCAAGGCTCCATTTGAAAAGTCATGGCATCGATGTTCATTTGGAGATACTCCTGTATCATCCTCTCCAGCCGTTGACTATGTGTCAGACTTGTTGTCTCTGGTGGCCTTGCAAAGGACGGTCTAAAAAAATTATGAAAAGATTCCATAAAATTGCTGTTACCAGCACCAGATACGGTGCTACTGGTACGGGTAGACTGTTGAAGATGACGAGACCGTCCCATGTTTGTCAAGTTACAACTGGGAGATTCACTCCCTGCACCTGCACGGTTGTTTGGTGGAAAAGCCGAGCTAAGATCGAGTAACAGCTTCTGCTGATACTCCTGCATACGTGCGTCCCTTTCTATGGCTGGAATTATGTCACAAAATTTGGACTTGTACCGGGGATCTAATAGTGTGGCAATCCAGTAGTCATCATCACTTCTAATTTTGACAATACGACTGTCATGTTGGAGGTAGTGCAACAAAAAGGCACTCATGTGTCTTGCGCAGCCATGCGGACTGTGGGATGCGGGCATGCCTGACTGTGGGTTGACAGTAGGTGGGATCTAGAACTTCCTCATCAATTGTTGTGTTTGCACTCCCCTCACCCTCAGACCGAGCCTCTTCTTGCCCTGACCGAATATTTAAGTTGTCATCCCAATCTGGTATCTGCGTCTCATCGTCATCAGTATGTTCCTCATTGTCTATAACAACAGGTGTTACAGTTGGTGAAAAAGGGTCAACATTATGCTCAGAAACTTGGTCCTCACGGCCTGAATCAGAGTCACAAAGGTTCTGGGCATCACTGCAGTTCATTTCCTGTTCTGTACTCACTGTAGCTTGGGAGCAGACCTCTGATTCCCAGGCTATAGTGTGACTGAACAGCTCTGCAGACTCAGCCATCTCAGTTCCACCATACTGTGCAGGGCGGATGGAGACTTCAGAGCTGGGAGAAAGCAAGTTTGATTGGGATGACAACTCAGAGGACTGGTGTTTTTTGGATGCGGTACTTGAAATGGCTGAGAGGGCACTTGTTGGACCACTTGAGATCCATTCAAGCATTTTCCTTTTTTGGCCATCATCTACCTTTGTTCCTGTTGTTCGTGTCCGTAAAAAAGGGAGCACATCGGATTGTCCACGGTAAGTAGTAGACATCTTACTTTTGCTGGTAGATGGTCTATCTTCAGCAGATGATAATGGAGCTTTGCCACCTTCCCCACGGACAAACCCTTTTTTTCCTTTTCCACCACGCCTCTTCCCTTTTCCACCAGCATCTGTCATTTTGCCACTCATGTTGATTGCGACAAGATTGTGCACTGAAAATGTGGTAGTAAAAATTGAGAGGTGGTGTAGATTGCAGCGGTGGTCTAGCTTTATTAACAGCAGAATAATAAAGAAAAAATATCCCTGACAATGCAACTACGGCCCTTAAACTGGCAGCATAAATTGCAAGTATAATGGCTTAGTAACAATGAGTTTGAGTGTGCAATGCAGGTAGAGGTGCTGCAAATATCTTTGCACTAGTGGGACTATACAGAAGTCCAACAGCCATGTTTAGGATGACACTAGGTTCACTCAGTGTTTGCTAGTATAATGGCTTAGCTACAATGAGTTTGAGTGTGCAATGCAGGTAGAGGTGCTGCAAATATCTTTGCACTACTGGGACTATACAGAAGTCCAACAGCCATGTTTAGGATGACACTAGGTTCACTCAGTGTTTGCTAGTATAATGGCTTAGCTACAATGAGTTTGAGTGTGCAATGCAGGTAGAGGTGCTGCAAATATCTTTGCACTAGTGGGACTATACAGAAGTCCAATAGCCACGTTTAGGATGACACTAGGTTCACTCAGTGTTTGCTAGTATAATGGCTTAGCTACAATGAGTTTGAGTGTGCAATGCAGGCAGACGTGCTGCAAATATCTTTGCACTAGTGGGACTATACAGAAGTCCAATAGCCGCGTTTAGGATGCCACTAGGTACACTCAGTGTTTGCTAGTATAATGGCTTAGCTACAATGAGTTTGAGTGTGCAATGCAGGCAGAGGTGCTGCAAATATCTTTGCACTACTGGGACTATACAGAAGTCCAATAGCCACATTTAGGATGCCACTAGGTACACTCAGTGTTTGCTAGTATAATGGCTTAGTAACAATGAGTTGGAGTGTGCAAAGGGCAGGAGGGTACATTGGCAGGGTTGTGGGTCTCTGGGTAGAGGAATGGAAGCCTGCCTTTCTATCCCTCCTAATGGGGAAATGCAGCGAGGAAATCCCTGACCTTAGCTACACAGACGCTGTCATCTTGTGTAGCTGTTAAACTCTGTTTTCAGGACCTGTCACCTATGGCTCTGACCCTGCCGGTACGAGCCCTTAAAAGGACTGATAGAAAGTGCTATCCCTAAGCTGTCCAGCGCTGTGTATGTAGCGCATACAGCAGTATCGGCGATAGGACTCAGGACGGAGCTGCGCCAGTGATGTCTGACACCAAGGACGCAGAAGGCAGATAATGGCGTGCTGGAGGAAAATGTCCGTTTTTATAATGCAGGGACATGTGACATGGACATCCTATCACACATGCCGTTGCTTCTCTGGCTAAAAGTCCACTTAGCTGTGTGTGTGTCTGGGATTGGCTGACATGCTGGCCCTCCCCACTACACGCGTGCGCTTAGGGAAGGAAGACAAGGAAAAAAAAGCAGTGATCTGAATGCGCTGTTCCCGCACACTATACACTGAAATGTCATAACAGTGTGAGTCACAGAGTGACTTACACTATTACAGCGGAAAACCAGCTAGGAATTAGCTGTTTTTTTTGCTGCTAGAACCGTTCTCGAACGTATCTAGAACTATCGAGCTTTTGCAAAAAGCTCGAGTTCTAGTTCGATCTAGAACAGCCCCCAAAATCACTCGAGCCTCGAACTGGAGAACCTCGAACCGCGAACCGCGCTCAACTCTAATCGTCAGCAGCTGAGGTGTATTATGAGGTTCTGCAGCAGGTGAGATGTGTATTATAAGGTTCTGCAGCAGCTGAGGTATGTATAATGATGTTCTGCAGCAGCTGAGGTATATGTAATGAGGTTCTGCAGCAGCTGAGGTGTGTATGATGAGGTTCTGCAGCAGCTTAGGTGTGTATGATGAGGTTCTGCAGCAGCTGAGGTGTGTATGATGAGGTTCTTCAGCGGCTGGGATGTGTATGATGAGGTTCTGCAGCAGCTGAGGCATGTATGAGGAGGTGCTGCAGCATATTATATGATTCGGTGTGGATTTGTCTTACAAATTTTCCAACAAATTTATTTGCAGCACTTCCAAATGGTGTGAGCCCAGACTGGTTAATAAAGGTTATGTAAAGCTGGTTTCACATCAGCGTTTGTTTGTGTGTAGGTAAAATACCGCAAAGTGCATTTAACCGGATCCTGTGCATTCCAAAGTGCACTACATGCAACCGCAAGTCACCGGACGTTATTTTACCAGATCCTTCTACTTCTTTTTATGGCTGCTGCATTGGATACAGCGGGACACAGAATTTAATCGGCTGGCACTGGAGTCAGCTAATCGGGAGTCACCTGAACTCCTGAACTTACAGCCTGCACACACTGCGATGGATGCAGGTTAACAGCAGTCACTGCCTGCTGCTGATCATGGGTGACCGTGTGCGAGCTGTGTGGTCAGGAGTTCAGCTGAGTTCAGATCAGCAGACTTCAGTGTCAGCTGATTGCTTGTTCTATGTCCTGCTGCATTCATCACAGCGTGTGGGCTGTGGAATTCAGCTGATTCAAGTTCAGCTGAATTCGGCCAACACTGGAGTCAGCTGATCTGAACTCAGCTGAACTGAGTCCTGACCTCACAGCCAGCAGCACAAGTAATCAGATCAGCTGAATCCAGTGTCGGATGATTACTTCATCTGTGTCCTGCTGCATCCATCGCAGAGTGTGCGGGCTGGACTTCAGCTGAGGTTAGATCAGCTGACTGCAGTGCCGGCCGAACTCAGCTGACCTCACAGCCCTCACACGCTGCAATGGATGCAGGGGGACAAAGAACAAGTAATCGGCTGACACTGGAGTCAGCTGATCTGATTACTTATTCTGCTGGCTGTGTGGTCAGGAGTAGGGATGAGTGAGCAGTAAAATGCTCGGGTGCTTGATGGGCAAAGCCCATGTCGATTTTTTTTTTAAATTCATTAAAAAAAAAACCCCAAACACATAAGGTAAAAAAAAATGTGTGGGCTCCCGCTGCATTTTCTATTGCTAAGGGTAACCCAAGCAGCCACTGGCTGCTAACCCCGACTGTTTGGTATTACCTTCACTGGCAATGGAAAATCCAGGGAAGCTCTTTTTTTTATTTTTTTGCCCAAAAACTAAAAAAATAAAATAAAAAAAATGATGTGGGCTTCACCGTATTTTTGTATGCTAGCCAGGTGCAGCAGGCAAGTACAGGCTGCCCCCAACCCCCAGCTGCCTATTTGTACCCAGCTAGGAACCAATAATATAGGGAAGCCCTTTTTTTAATTTTTTCATAAATTTCATGAAATAATTAAAAAAAAACAACAACATGGGCTTCACCCAATTTTTGTGTCTAGACAGTTACATCTAGGCAGCTGGGGATTGGAATCCGCAGCGCAGGGTGGCCCAAGCTTTCTGGGGCCCACCGATGCAAATTGCAGTCTGCAGCCACCCCAGAAAATGTCGCTTTAATAGAAGAGCCATCTTCTGGCGCTGTATCCAACTCTATCAGTGGCCCTGGTGCCGAGTGGCATGCTGGGTAATAAGAGGTTTAATACCAGCTTTGTTTTATCAGCTGGTATAAAGCCCGAGATTCTTAATGTCAAGCCAAGTTTGACCCGGCCATTAAGAATCTCCAATAAAAGGTTAAAAAAAAAGACACGGAGAAAAAATACTTTATTAGAAATAAATACACAGACACACTTAGCGACTCCATCTTTATTACTCCCTCTCACCCCTCCATGATCCTAGTATTCTGTCTTCTTTCTTCTGTCTTCTTCAACCGATGCAGCTCTACTATATCAGAAAGCACGGTGGAGGAACTACTTTCTGGGCATGCTCAGTACAAACAACAGGATCCTGCCTATTAGAATACGGTGCCTTCTGGTACAGCAGGATCCGGCGCTCATTGAACTGCATTGCAGGTACCGCCGCAATATCACGGATCCAGTGATATGCGGTATTTTATCCGAAGTTAAAAACGTTACAATAGCGTTTTTTGAAAAAAGATAAAATAGCGCAAAACACCGGATCCAGTGTATGCCGCACGCAACCGCAAGTGACCGCATCTTGACGTGATTCCATTGCAAATGCATTGAAATGACAATGCATTTGTAAATGATCCGGTTTTGCGGCAAAAAATCCATTTTTGTCGCAGTTAAAAAAATGCTGATGTGAAACCAGCCTTATATAAGCCTTAGTTCTTCCATACACAGTGCCCCCTCTGTTCTTATGGTGTGTATGTGGTACTGCACCTCAGTGTGTTCAGGTCATTGGAGCTCAGAGGCAGTGACACATACACAGCACCCCTCCTCCTCATGGTGTGTATGTGGTCTTGCACCTCAGTCTGCTAAGGGCAGTGGAGCTTAGAGGCAGCAACACATACATTGTGCTTCTCATCCTCATGGTGTGTATGTGGTCCTGCACCTCAGTCTGCTCAGGTCAGTGGAGCTCAGAGACAGCACCACATATAATCCCAGGACACATTATTATGGAGAAAGTAGAGATTTTTTTTAATTTTGTACAATCCCCTTTAACATCTGTATTTGGGCCTTTTTGGTCATGAGTACAAGCACTACAGGCCACTGCCTACATCGTGAAATATTTTGTATTCTCATCCTGTACATTTATCCGCAGGATTTGTATAATAGATGTTGATCCCACCAATGGGGCCATGACATGCACTGCTCTCAGTTAAGAGATGACGGTACTCCCATCCAAGTGTACAAGAATTTATACCATCTCTCTACAAAAAGCATCAGCATTTCATTCTCCAGATACATGTGGGCCCCATTGGTAAGATTCGCATGTACCATCCATAATGTAATATCCAGGGATACGGCATAAATGGACAAGATCAGAAGACCCCTATAAGGATGAGCTCAGACGTGGTGGAATTAATGTGGGTTGAGGTGCAGATTCTTCAGCACAAATCTGGAGTTTATTATACAATACATTAGAAGAGATCTCTTTTTTTAGGATACAAAAAAAAAATGCCTCCTGTCCTCATTTGTTTCTGGGGAAACTGGGTAAAAAATCTGTATGGTGGGGGCACCAAAAGGCAGTTTTGCACAGGGCACCGTTCAGGCTAAGGCCGGCTCTGATACAAAATATTGACTCACTTAAAAAAATAATATATCACTCTTCTTTAAGTATAAACGATTCTTTGAGTAATAGTTTTAGCCTTTATATGAGCAGCCATGCCATTAAATTTAGAGATATTTGTATCTAAAAACAGGAATTATTAAAAGAGACTGTTATGTACATAATACATTGTTATTGGTTAGTTAATACTTGTATACACAGGTTTCCAAGTACTAAGTGTGAAACAAAGAGGTTACTGCTCCCTAGGGCCTAAAACATAAATATTGCATCCCATTTTTTATTTGACACTAGTTATTATCATAGAGCAGTCTTTATCTTCAAAACAGTCCAAATATCCAATTGACCGGAATAAATTACAGAAATTTGCCCATGATCTTCTTTTGCTCAGGAAGTATAATTTTCTCAGTTGGCATTTGCAGGTAATTAGGTGTGAACAGCAGGGCAAAGCAGCTATCATCACTGGCAGACAAACCATTAATGAAACATAATGCTTTGTTTCTTAATTACCAGATAGCGAAGAGAATTGCACAGAACAGTTCAGTTATTACAGTATTAGTTTGTTATATATAAATGGATCAAATGGATCTATCTATCTATTAAGAAACCAGCCAATAACCGTCATGGTATATGCAGATAATACCAACAATCCTGCATATTACTAAACAATACTGCACTCAAATAATATGAGTATTAAAGATGAGCGAATGTTTTGAAATTCAAATTTTGATTTTCCCCAAAATTTGATTTGCAGCCAAAAATTTCACATGAATCTCAATACTGAAATGCTTGTAATTGCTCAAAAAATAGGTAGGGGAGAGAAAAAACAAAAAAAAGTAGGGGAGAGGAGAGAATCCTGATGACCATAAAAGCTTACACTCTATAAGAGAAAAAGAAAGTGGATCCCACTGTTCATAAGAGTTTACTCTCTGCTGGAGAAAGATAGAGAGAAACCTACTGAACATAAGAGCTTCACGCTATAGGAGAAAAACACTTAGGCGGGCTTTACACGTTGCGACATCGCCACCGATATATCGTCGGGGTCACGTCGTTAGTGACGCACATCCAGCGCCGATAGCGACATCGCAACGTTTAAATCCTAGATGTGACGATGAACGAGCACAAAAGTGTAAAAAAATCGCTGATCTGTGTCACGTTGTTCATTTCCATAATGTCGTTACTGCTGCAGATACGATGTTGTTTGTCGTTCCTGCAGCACCCCACATCGCTGTGTGTGAAACCACAGGAACGACAAACATCTCCTTACCTGTGTCCACCGTCAATGCGGAAGAAAGGAGGTGGGCGGGATGTTATGTCACGCTCATCTCCGCCTCTCCGCTGCTATTGGCCGACCACTTAGTGACTTCACGGTGACGTCGCTGTGACGCCGAACTCACTTCCTCCTTGAAGGAGGGATTGTTCGGCGGTCACAGTGACGTCGCCGACCAGGTATGTACGTGTGAAGCTGCCGTAGCGATAATGTTTGTTACGGCAGCAAGTGTGGCGCCTTGGACTAGCCAGGTTGTCACAGGTACTACAACACACACCCCCACCCCGAGACGGGCACATCAGCCAGACACAAAATCCTTGTTGCCTCCCTCCAGGGGCTGATGTCCACACCAGGTGGGGTGGAGCCAGGCGGTTGGCCCCACCCACTGAGGAGTTCACAGTCCTGGAGGCGGGAAAAGGAAGTCAGATCAGTTAGGGAAGTACAAGTGAAAGGAGTGAAGTAATAGTGGAGGAGTAAACTGACCGTGTCCGGGTGTGTGGCCAGGGCACTAAGAGCAAGGTTGGCAGACGTTGGTGGCAGTCTGCAGGAGAGGCAGATCAATGCGGAACCGTAGGACCGGGGTCGGGTGGTGGCACGCCGGTACCGAACCGGGGAGCAAAGTGAAGTCAGCACACACCGGCAGGGCCTGCGGACCCCGACCAGGCTTGGAGTTGCCGTTAAGAGGTCAAATCCGTTAGTGACCGGAACCCCAGGGGTTTCCTAACATCCAAGACCCGATAGAAGGCAACCGTCCGACCAGAAGAAGGAAATACAGCTACCGCCACAGCTAGAGTTCCAAGGGCCAGAGCCTGCGGGCAAAAGGGCTCCTCCGACACATATACACGCTGGGGAGCGGGTTACCGTTGGGAAGCCATCGGGACCGAACATACACAAAGGTGCAGGGAAAGGCAGCCACCACCAACCGTCCGGGAGAAACCACAGCAGCCGTAGCTGCGGGACTCGTCCATCCAGCCGTTTGGTTTACCAAAGACTTTGCGTACATTTGTGGCTGAGTGAGTACTACCGTGCCATCCGGCACCGCGCTGCGCAGTCCAGGCGGCCCTGCACCTTGCCAGCCCTGCCTCCCCGTCACCTCACCGGGCCCCGGGACCACGAACCCCTACCCACGGAGGGGGGGAAAACAACATCCCAGCTGCTCCCTACCCGATCATTAGCGAGCGCAGCGCAGTGGCGTCCTCCCTGCCCGTGACAACTTGGCGTCACAAACAGGATCTTACCGTTCTACCGGCTGGTAGAAGTACGCCTTGTGCCCCGCCGGTGGTGTCCGGCCGAAAAATTTCAGAATCCGCCATCTTGGGCGCGAAGATTTTCCCGCTCGAGCGTCTTCTCGAGCAGTGGAGGCGCGAAAGCCGAAGCCCCGCCCCTGAAGAGGCGGTGCCGAGAAAAGACCAAGGGGGGATGGATGGCGTCCGACCGCATGTAAACCGAGGTCATAAAAGCAGGGACGCCAGGACTCTGTAAACAGCCTGGTTCCTGGAACCCTGAATCCGTGACACCATGTCAGCCCCGCCTGCACCGCCGGAGGCCCAGCAGCCCGCGCCCAGGACCGTGGCGTGGATGAGGGCCCGAGTAACTGAGTCTAACCAACGTCATCGGAATCAGATACGTCTCCTGGCGGAGCAGTGGACCACCGAGGTGGAAGCGCTGGTTGCGATTGCCCAGATGCACGAGATGGGAGCCGACGTGATGGAGCTGGTGAGCGACCCACGCCTCCATGTCCCACAGGGACCGGCCGCTGCGGCTGGGAGACCCGGTCTGATCCTGGCCCTTGTACCATCCCTGCCACTACCCATGGGGCTCCCCAGCGCTAACCTGCCTGACCTGCTGCCCCGTGCTACAGCGGTGGGGCAAGAGATGCTGAGTGCCGAGGGCCCAGAGGTCGGAGAGCTGGAGGATGCTGCAGGCCCGGATGCTGCTGCGACTGGTAATGACCCACCTGGCGCAGAGAAGAAGAAAGCCCCGGCAGTCCGCCTGGCCCTAGAGGGAGCGCCTGACCGTGAGGGTGTTAGGAGTGATGATTCCGGACCTGATACAGAGCCAGTTTTGGAGTCCGAGGAAGCGGGTGAGAGTCTTCGTCACGGCAGTGGGCCGGTAGCTTTCTATGTCCCACGCGCCGGTGGAAATGGATACCGGGCGGCCCTTTCCCAACAGGCCTGCTACCACATGTTTGAAATATTGGCAGCGGAGGGTGAGGCTCCCTCAGGGGAAGAGTCGGAGTAGGCAGCGGTCCCTCCGTTGCACCGTTGTCCCCGTTGGGACCACCAGTACCGTTACCCTGTTAAGTAAATGAATGAATCAACCGAGCAAATAACCTGATTGACACCGTGATTGACCCGGCCGTTGCCGGCAAGTTGTCCCCACAGAGACCCTTTGTTATCGTTGGCATGAGAAACTCTTCATGGACATGCCTGAGAACTTGCAGGGCACCCACGAACTGGTGGGATTGTAAATAAGTTGGGGGCATGTTTTCCATTGCCGCCTCCAGAGAGGCAGATTTGGAGGATCGGCCTGGAGAGAAGTGAAGGCCCAGGCCCGCCACTACCGCAACCGGTGGCGATCCTCCGGGGGTCAGGGGTCCCCCATGGATGTGGGGTCCCCTGAAGTGACAGCCGGGTGCGAGGCACCATACCCGTTCTCGCTCGGGCAGCCTGGATCTGGACTGGGGTCAAGGGGTGCTGCCCATTTCTTAGGGGCAGCATCAGGGCTAGGTTGCTTGAGTGGGAGAGCAGAAGCCATCCGTCCATTATTATTAAAAATGTATATATATATATATATATATATATATATATATATATGTGTGTTTTGCAACGTTTAAGTGACATGCCTCCCGTAGGGGAAGATTTGAAATCCATACTGTGTTGTTTATATATTTTTACAGTTGAAAAGAAAAATAAAACCGGTGATGGACGGGCAGCCCGCGGATGGTCTGCATTTAACCAAGGGGGAATGTGGCGCCCTGGGCTAGCCAGGTCATCACAGGTACTACAACACACACCCCCACCCCGAGACGGGCACATCAGCCAGACACAAAAGCCTTGTTGCCTCCCTCCAGGGGCTGATGTCCACACCAGGTGGGGTGGAGCCAGGCGGTTGGCCCCACCCACTGAGGAGTTCACAGTCCTGGAGGCGGGAAAATAAAGTCAGATCAGTTAGGGAAGTGCAAGTGAAAGGAGTGAAGTAGTAGTGGAGGAGTAAACTGACCGTGTCCGGGTGTGTGGACCGGGCACTAAGAGCAAGGTTGGCAGACGGTGGTGGCAGTCTGCAGGAGAGGCAGATCAACGCGGAACCGTAGGACCGGGGTCGGGTGGTGGCACGCCGGTACCGAACCGGGGAGCGAAGTGAAGCCAGCACACACCGGCAGGGCATGCAGACCCCGACCAGGCTTGGAGTCGCCGTTAAGAGGTCAAATCCGTTGGTGACCGGAACCCCAGGGGTTTCCTAACATCCAAGACCCGATAGAAGGCAACCGTCCAACCAGAAGAAGGAAATACAGCTACCGCCACAGATAGAGTTCCAAGGGCCAGAGCCTGTGGGCAAAAGGGCTCCTCCGGCACATATACACGCTGGGGAGCGGGTTACCCTTGGGAAGCCATCGGGACCGAACATACACAAAGGTGCAGGGAAAGGCAGCCACCACCAACTGTCCGGGAGAAACCACAGCAGCCGGCTGCAGGACCCGTCCATCCAGCCGTTTGGTTTACCAGAGACTTTGCGTACATTTGTGGCTGAGTGAGTACAACCGTGCCATCTGGCACCGCGCTGCGCAGTCCAGGCGACCCTGCACCTTGCCAGCCCTGCCTCCCTGTCACCTCACCGGGCCCCGGGAGCACCAACTCCTACCCACGGAGGGGGAAAACAACATCCCAACTGCTCCCTACCATCACTCCCGGGATCCCCGTCACCAGCAGGGGTGGTGCCCAACCTCACCACAACCCGTGGGTGGCGTCACGGACTAAAATCCCCCAAACCAACCACCCCTTTCACTCACGGGCGAGGAGCGCCGCTCGAGTCCCCGGACCCGGCCCACCGCTCGAGCCACCGAGCAGCCATCGTAGCAGCGCCGGACCCGAGCGTTATCGAGCGCAGCGCAGTGGCATCCTCCCCGCCCGCGACACAAGCACCAGATATCACATGTATGACGGGGGCGGGTGCTATCGCGCTCGACATCGCTAGGAATTGCTAGTGATGTCGCAGCGTGTAAAGCCCGCCTGAGTCCAACATCACACTGGCATAGGACTCGAAGATTGCACTAGGCCCAGTGTTAACCAATCAGACAGCTCAGACCTTAACTGGAATAAGGAAAAAAAGTCTATAGCGGGCTTTACACGCTACGATATCGTTAATGAATTATCGTCGGGGTCACGGTGTTTGTGACGCACATCCGGCGTCATTAACGATATCGCAGTGTGTGACACTTATCAGAGACCTTAAATGATCGCAAAAGCGGTCAAAATCGTTTGCCGCTGAGAGGTCGTCCTGAAACAAAAAATCGTTATCTGCTTATTAGCGATGTTGTTCGTTGTTCCTGCGGCATCACACACAGCGATGTGTGGTGCCGCAGGAATGAGGAAAAACATCGCTAAAAAAAACCAAAGATTTTTTGTTTCAGGACGACCTCTCCGCGGCAAACGATTTTGACCACTTTTGCGATCGTTTATGGTCGCTCATAAGTGTCACATACTGCGATATTGTTAATGACGACGGACGTGCGTCACAAACTACGTGACCCCGACGATAATTCATTAACGATATCGTAGCTTGTAAACCCCGCTTAAGTCTAATATATTTTATTTTGTAATAATATCACTGATAGCTGCATTTAGTTTAGGGAGAGTTGCTGGAGAAGGGCTAGTTTAGTATTAGAGCCATCTAGGAAGGGCTTAATGCCTTACAGTCTTTGCTGCTGAACCATAAAACCATATGTACTTTTCAGATCTACACCTATTCTATTCTAGTCCCTATCAATGCCACTCATAGCTACATACCTTATTTAAAATGAGGCTCACAGTAAGGGATGAGGAAGTAGACATCCAGCTGATGGTGGTGCACAGAGAGGCCATAGCTATCATGATCCTTCCTCCCACCATGGAGCATCTCAGGAAACAAATGATCACACACTAGGACACTCCGGAGAGTTTTTTACATTTCCAAACGAGGTGGAGGACATTGAAGTCACTGATTCAACTCGACAAGGTAGCAAGCAGAGCTAGCACTTTAGCGAAGAGGGGTAGGTAGTAGAGATGAGCGAACCGGTCGCGGTTCGGCTCGAGGTCGGTTCGCCGAACGGAGGTCCCGTTCGAGTTCGGTTCGTCGAACATTCGACGAACCGAACTCGAACTGCATAGGAAACAATGGAAGGCATTCACAAACACATAAAAACACATAGAAAACACCCTCAAAGGTGTCCAAAAGGTGACAAACAACTCACAACACAACACAAACACATGAGAAAGTGACAAGGACATATACTCATGTGAAAACAAAAGAGCAGGACAAGGAAAAAGAGGAGGAGACACAGATATAGGCATGGCACGCCCTTCTAAAATCATGTAAAACACCGCAAGGTGACTCCAAGCGGTGTCTTCCTTTTTTCCAAAAATTGGGCCCCACACACACCCACCCCTTCAGTGGCAGCAGTTGTGCCCCAGTTGTACACTTCACAGCTAGATTTGCATCAAGCACATTCAAAAATACGCCATAATTAACCGTCCCCAGGATGACTCTGGAGTAGGTAGATAAAGTCTTTGCTGAACCATGATTTGTTCATCTTGGCTCTTTTTAAAAACAATGTAAGCAAGGGTTACTCCAAGCGGAGACTCCCTTTTTTCAAAAAATTGGGCCCCACACACACCCACCCCTTCAGTGGCAGCAGTTGTGCCCCAGTTGTACACTTCACAGCTAGATTTGCATCAAGCACATTCAAAAATACGGCATAATTAACCGTCCCCAGGATGACACCGGGGTAGGTAGCAAAGTCTTTCCTGATCCCAGCTCTGTTCATCTTGGCTCCTTTTAAAAAACACAGCAAGCAAAGGTTACTCCAAGCGGAGTCTCACTTTTTTCCAAAAATTGGGCCCCACACACACCCACCCCTTCAGTGGCAACAGTTGTGCCCCAGTTGTACACTTCACAGCTAGATTTGCATCAAGCACATTCAAAAATACGCCATAATTAACCGTCCCCAGGATGACACCGGGGTAGGTAGCAAAGTCTTTCCTGATCCCAGCTCTGTTCATCTTGGCTCCTTTTAAAAAACACAGCAAGCAAGGGTTACTCCAAGCGGAGTCTCCCTTTTTTCCAAAAATTGGGCCCCACACACATCCACCCATTCAGTGGCAGCAGTTGTGCCCCAGTTGTACACTTCACAGCTAGATTTGCATCAAGCACATTCAAAAATACGCCATAATTAACCGTCCCCAGGATGACTCTGGAGTAGGTAGATAAAGTCTTTGCTGAACCATGACTTGTTCATCTTGGCTCTTTTTAAAAACAATGTAAGCAAGGGTTACTCCAAGCGGAGTCTCCCTTTTTTCAAAAAATTGGGCCCCACACACACCCACCCCTTCAGTGGCAGCAGTTGTGCCCTAGTTGCAAACAGGATGTTTTGATTTGCATCAAACACATTCCAAATCCACAAGCATTTACTCTCCCCAGGATGACACAGGGGTAGTAAATTCCTTCTGGATCCATGACTTGTTCATTTTGATGAACGTCAGTCTGTCCACATTGTCACTGGACAGACGCGTGCGCTTATCTGTCAGCACACACCCAGCAGCACTGAAGACACGTTCAGAGACAACGCTGGCAGCTGGACACGACAAAATCTCCAAGGCGTAACTGGAGAGCTCTGGCCATTTTTCTAGATTTGAAGCCCAAAATGAGCAAGGCTCCATTTGCAAAGTCATGGCATCGATGTTCATTTGGAGATACTCCTGTATCATCCTCTCCAGCCGTTGACTATGTGTCAGACTTGTTGTCTCTGGTGGACTTGCAAAAGAGGGTCTAAAAAAATTATGAAAAGATTCCATAAAATTGCTGTTACCAGCACCAGATACGGTCCTACTGGTACGGGTAGACTGTTGAAGATGACGAGACCGTCCCATGTTTGGCAAGTTACAACTGGGAGAATCACTCCCTGCACCTGCACGGTTGTTTGGTGGAAAAGCCGAGCTAAGATCGAGTAACAGCTTCTGCTGATACTCCTGCATACGTGCGTCCCTTTCTATGGCTGGAATTATGTCACAAAATTTGGACTTGTACCGGGGATCTAACAGTGTGGCAAGCCAGTACTCATTATCACTTCTAATTTTGACAATACGAGGGTCATGTTGGAGGTAGTGCAACAAGAAGGCACTCATGTGTCTTGCGCAGCCATGCGGACCAAGTCCACGCTGTGTTTGTGGCATAGAGGTGCTAATCGTTCTTTCTTCCTCTGACATCTCCCCCCAACCTCTTTCAACTGAAATTTGACCAAGGTCTCCCTCATCTGCTGAGTCTTCCATGTCCATGGACAGTTCGTCCTCCATTTCTTCATGTTCTCCTGCACCTTCCTCAACATTTAGCCTGCTACTATGCGCCCTTGTTGATCCCTGTCCCCCATGGTCCCATGCCTGGCGCCTTGTTGATGATGAACGTCTGGACCTTGGTGATGTTGTTGTGTCTTGCGCATATGAATCCTCCTGTAGTTCATCCCCTTCCTGTTGTCCCACCCCCTGACTCCGAATAGTGTTTAGCGTGTGCTCCAGCATGTAAATGACTGGAATCGTCATGCTGATAATGGCATTGTCAGCGCTAAACATATTCGTCGCCATGTCGAAACTGTGCAGAAGGGTGCATAGGTCCTTGATCTGAGACCACTCCATCAGGGTGATCTGCCCCACCTCTGCATCTCGTTGGCCCAGGCTATACGTCATGACGTATTGCACCAGGGCTCGCGCGGTGCTGCCACAGTCGCTGTAACATGTGGAGAGTTGAATTCCAGCGTGTCGCCACATCGCATTTCAGGCGATGAACCGGCAGGCCGAAAGACTTCTGGAGCGATGCAAGTCGCTCAGCTGCGGCGCTTGAACGGCGGAAGTGAGCAGACAGTTTTCGTGCCCTGTTCAGAAGGCCATCTAGGCCGGGATAGTGTGTTAAAAATTGCTGGATGACAAGGTTCAACACGTGAGCCATACAAGGTACGTGTGTCACCTTGCCCAGGCAAGGGCCGCACCCAGGTTTGCAGCATTGTCGCACACGGCCTTACCAGGCTGCAGGTTGAGTGGAGACAACCATTTATTAAACTCGGACCGCAGAGCTGACCACAACTCCTCAGCTGTGCGACTCTTATTTCCAAGACATGTCAAGCTAAAGACCGCCTGATGCCGTTGCGCTCTGCTGCCAGCATAGTAATGAGGGGTGTGTGATTCCTTCTGCGCAGTGAGAACGCTGGTGGCCTGACCAGGCAGGCTTGGGGCGGAGGTGGAGGACCCAGATGAGGTGGAGGATGCAGAAGCAGTGGCGGAACTTGGACAGAGAGAGGATTGACACACAAGTCGTGGGGACGGCAAGACTTGTGCAGCAGACCCTTCACCATCTATCACCATAGTTACCCAGTGCCCAGTCAGCGACATGTAACGTCCCTGTCCATGCTTACTGGTCCAAGTATCGGTGGTGAAATGCACCCGTTCACACACAGAGTTTCTCAAGGAAGCGGTGATGTTGTGTGCGACATGCTGGTGTAGCGCGGGCACACCTTTCTTAGAGAAGTAGTGGCGACTAGGCATCTGGTACTGGGGCACAGCGACAGACATAAGGTCTCTAAAATCCTGTGTGTCCACTAGGCGGAAAGGCAGCATTTCGGTAGCCAACAGCTTACAGAGGGATAGAGTCAACCTCTTAGCTTTATCATGGGTCGCAGGAAGTGGCCTTTTATTTGACCACATCTGAGGGACAGAGATCTGGCTGCTGTGTGTAGACGGTGTTGAGTAGGGTGTCCCTGGAAAAATGCAGGTTTGTGAGGAAAGTGCAGGCGGAGACATGATGTTGCCTTCATCCAACGTTGGTGCTATCGATGTCTGAGAGAGCTGTACACACTCACTTGTTTCCCCTTCCAAACCAACTGACGACCTACCAAGCAAACTGCCTGTTGCGGTTACAGTGGTGGAAGTTGAGGGTGGAAAAACAGGTGTGACAGCTGTCCCCACAGTCCTAGAAGATGACGAGCGCGCGGATGCACTGAAAGGGGCAGGCGGTGGATGGTTCGCTCCGCTAGGCCGCATTGCAGCACGGTGAGCTTCCCACCGGGCCATATGATATTTATTCATGTGACGATTCATGGAAGAAGTTGTCAAACTGCTGAGGTTTTGACCTCTACTAAGACAACCATGACAAATTTTACAGATCACATAATTGGGGCGATCTTTTTCTATGTCAAAAAAGGACCAGGCTAGGCAAGGCTTAGAGGCCATGCGACCTGTTGATCCACCCCGAATAATGCTCAGAGGCAGAGTGGTGGCTGAGGATGCAGTTGTAGACGTGCTACCAGTACTCCGACTGTGTCCAGGAACGCGCAAGGTAACTTCATCATCAGTTGCATCCTCCTCCACCACCTCTGTTGACCTCCTCGAGTGCCTGACTGTGGGTTGACAGTAGGTGGGATCTAGAACTTCATCATCAATTGTTGTGTTTGAATATTTAAGTTGTCATCCCAATTGGGTATCTGCGTCTCATCTTCATCAGTATGTTCCTCATTGTCTATAACCACAGGTGTTACAGTTTGTGACAAAGGGTCAACATTATGCTCAGAAACTTGGTCCTCACGGCCTGAATCAGAGTCACAAAGGTTCTGGGCATCGCTGCAGACCATTTCCTGTTCTGTACTCACTGTAGCTTGGGAGCAGACCTCTGATTCCCAGGCTATAGTGTGACTGAACAGCTCTGCAGACTCAGCCATCTCAGTTCCACCATACTGTGCAGGGCTGATGGAGACTTCAGAGCTGGGAGAAAGCAAATTTGATTGGGATGACAACTCAGAGGACTGGTGTTTTTTGGATGCAGTACTTGAAGTGGCTGAGAGGGCACTTGTTGGACCACTTGAGATCCATTCAAGCATTTTCCTTTTTTGGCCATCATCTACCTTTGTTCCTGTTGTTCGTGTCTGTAAAAAAGGGAGCACATCGGATTGTCCACGGTAAGTAGTAGACATCTTACTTTTGCTGGTAGATGGTCTATCTTCAGCAGATGATAATGGAGCTTTGCCACCTTGCCCACTGAAAAACCCTTTTTTTCCTTTTCCACCACGCCTCTTCCCCTTTCCACCAGCATCTGTCATTTTGCCACTCATGTTGATTGCGACAAAATTGTGCACTGAAAATGTGGTAGTAAAAACTGAGAGGTGGTGTAGATTGCAGCGGTGGTCTAGCTTTATTAACAGCAGAATAATAAAGAATAAATATCCCTGACAATGCAACTACGGCCCTTAAACTGGCAGCATCAATTGCTAGTATAATGGCTTAGTTATAATGAGTTGGAGTGTGCAATGCAGGTAGAGGTGCTGCAAATGTCTTTGCACTAGTGTGACTAGACAAAAGTCCAATAGCCACGTTTAGGATGCCACTAGGTACACTCGGTGTTTGCTAGTATAATGGCTTAGTTATAATGAGTTGGAGTGTGCAATGCAGGCAGAGGTGCTGCAAATGTCTTTGCACTAGTGTGACTAGACAAAAGTCCAATAGCCACGTTTAGGATGCCACTAGGTACACTGAGTGTTTGCTAGTATAATGGCTTAGTTATAATGAGTTGGAGTGTGCAATGCAGGCAGACGTGCTGCAAATGTCTTTGCACTAGTGTGACTAGACAAAAGTCCAATAGCCACGTTTAGGATGCCACTAGGTACACTGAGTGTTTGCTAGTATAATGGCTTAGTTATATTGAGTTGGAGTGTGCAATGCAGGCAGAGGTGCTGTACATATCTTTGCACTAGTGGGACTATAGCAAAGTCCAATAGCCACGTTTAGGATGCCACTAGGTACACTGAGTGTTTGCTAGTATAATGGCTTAGTTATAATGAGTTGGAGTGTGCAATGCAGGTAGAGGTGCTGCAAATGTTTTTGCACTAGTGTGACTAGACAAAAGTCCAATAGCCACGTTTAGGATGCCACTAGGTACACTCAGTGTTTGCTAGTATAATGGCTTAGTTATAATGAGTTGGAGTGTGCAATGCAGGCAGAGGTGCTGCAAATGTCTTTGCACTAGTGTGACTAGACAAAAGTCCAATAACCACGTTTAGGATGCCACTAGGTACACTCGGTGTTTGCTAGTATAATGGCTTAGTTATAATGAGTTGGAGTGTGCAATGCAGGCAGAGGTGCTGCAAATGTCTTTGCACTAGTGTGACTAGACAAAAGTCCAATAGCCACGTTTAGGATGCCACTAGGTACACTGAGTGTTTGCTAGTATAATGGCTTAGTTATAATGAGTTGGAGTGTGCAATGCAGGCAGAGGTGCTGCAAATGTCTTTGCACTAGTGTGACTAGACAAAAGTCCAATAGCCACGTTTAGGATGCCACTAGGTACAATGAGTGTTTGCTAGTATAATGGCTTAGTTATATTGAGTTGGAGTGTGCAATGCAGGCAGAGGTGCTGCACATATCTTTGCACTAGTGGGACTATAGCAAAGTCCAATAGCCACGTTTAGGATGCCACTAAGTACACTGAGTGTTTGCTAGTATAATGGCTTAGTTATAATGAGTTGGAGTGTGCAATGCAGGTGGAGGTGCTGCAAATGTCTTTGCACTAGTGTGACTAAACAAAAGTCCAATAGCCACGTTTAGGATGCCACTAGGTACACTGAGTGTTTGCTAGTATAATGGCTTAGTTATAATGAGTTGGAGTGTGCAATGCAGGCAGAGGTGCTGCAAATGTCTTTGCACTAGTGTGACTAGACAAAAGTCCAATAGCCACGTTTAGGATGCCACTAGGTACACTGAGTTTTTGCTAGTATAATGGCTTAGATATAATGAGTTGGAGTGTGCAATGCAGGCAGAGGTGCTGCAAATGTCTTTGCACTAGTGTGACTAGACAAAAGTCCAATAGCCACGTTTAGGATGCCACTAGGTACACTGAATGTTTGCTAGTATAATGGCTTAGTTATAATGAGTTGGAGTGTGCAATGCAGGCAGAGGTGCTGCAAATATCTTTGCACTAGTGGGACTATAGCAAAGTCCAATAGCCACGTTTAGGATGCCACTAGGTACACTGAGTGTTTGCTAGTATAATGGCTTAGTTATAATGAGTTGGAGTGTGCAATGCAGGCAGAGGTGCTGCAAATGTCTTTGCACTAGTGTGACTAGACAAAAGTCCAATAGCCACGTTTAGGATGCCACTAGGTACACTGAGTGTTTGCTAGTATAATGGCTTAGTTATAATGAGTTGGAGTGGGCAATGCAGGCAGAGGTGCTGCAAATGTCTTTGCACTAGTGTGACTAGACAAAAGTCCAATAGCCACGTTTAGGATGCCACTAGGTACACTGAGTGTTTGCTAGTATAATGGCTTAGTTATAATGAGTTGGAGTGTGCAATGCAGGCAGAGGTGCTGCAAATGTCTTTGCACTAGTGTGACTAGACAAAAGTCCAATAGCCACGTTTAGGATGCCACTAGGTACACTGAGTGTTTGCTAGTATAATGGCTTAGTTATAATGAGTTGGAGTGTGCAATGCAGGCAGAGGTGCTGCAAATATCTTTGCACTAGTGGGACTATAGCAAAGTCCAATAGCCACGTTTAGGATGCCACTAGGTACACTGAGTGTTTGCTAGTATAATGGCTTAGTTATAATGAGTTGGAGTGTGCAATGCAGGCAGAGGTGCTGCAAATGTCTTTGCACTAGTGTGACTAGACAAAAGTCCAATAGCCACGTTTAGGATGCCACTAGGTACACTGAGTGTTTGCTAGTATAATGGCTTAGTTATAATGAGTTGGAGTGTGCAATGCAGGTAGAGGTGCTGCAAATGTCTTTGCACTAGTGTGACTAGACAAAAGTCCAATAGCCACGTTTAGGATGCCACTAGGTACACTGAGTGTTTGCTAGTATAATGGCTTAGTTATAATGAGTTGGAGTGTGCAATGCAGGCAGAGGTGCTGCAAATGGCTTTGCACTAGTGTGACTAGACAAAAGTCCAATAGCCACGTTTAGGATGCCACTACGTACACTGAGTGTTTGCTAGTATAATGGCTTAGTTATAATGAGTTGGAGTGTGCAATGCAGGCAGAGGTGCTGCAAATGTCTTGCACTAGTGTGACTAGACAAAAGTCCAATAGCCACGTTTAGGATGCCACTAGGTACACTGAGTGTTTGCTAGTATAATGGCTTAGTTATAATGAGTTGGAGTGTGCAATGCAGACAGACGTGCTGCAAATATCTTTGCACTAGTGTGACTAGACAAAAGTCCAATAGCCACGTTTAGGATGCCACTAGGTACACTGAGTGTTTGGTAGTATAATGGCTTAGTTATAATGAGTTGGAGTGTGCAATGCAGGCAGAGGTGCTGCAAATGTCTTTGCACTAGTGTGACTAGACAAAAGTACAATAGCCACGTTTAGGATGCCACTAGGTACACTGAGTGTTTGCTAGTATAATGGCTTAGTTATAATGAGTTGGAGTGTGCAATGCAGGCAGAGGTGCTGCAAATGTCTTGCACTAGTGGGACTATAGCAAAGTCCAATAGCCACGTTTAGGATGCCACTAGGTACACTGAGTGTTTGCTAGTATAATGGCTTAGTTATAATGAGTTGGAGTGTGCAATGCAGGCAGAAGTGCTGCAAATGTCTTTGCACTAGTGTGACTAGACAAAAGTCCAATAGCCACGTTTAGGATGCCACTAGGTACACTGAGTGTTTGCTAGTATAATGGCTTAGTTATATTGAGTTGGAGTGTGCAATGCAGGCAGAGGTGCTGTACATATCTTTGCACTAGTGGGACTATAGCAAAGTCCAATAGCCACGTTTAGGATGCCACTAGGTACACTGAGTGTTTGCTAGTATAATGGCTTAGTTATAATGAGTTGGAGTGTGCAATGCAGGTAGAGGTGCTGCAAATGTTTTTGCACTAGTGTGACTAGACAAAAGTCCAATAGCCACGTTTAGGATGCCACTAGGTACACTCGGTGTTTGCTAGTATAATGGCTTAGTTATAATGAGTTGGAGTGTGCAATGCAGGCAGAGGTGCTGCAAATGTCTTTGCACTAGTGTGACTAGACAAAATTCCAATAACCACGTTTAGGATGCCACTAGGTACACTCGGTGTTTGCTAGTATAATGGCTTAGTTATAATGAGTTGGAGTGTGCAATGCAGGCAGAGGTGCTGCAAATGTCTTTGCACTAGTGTGACTAGACAAAAGTCCAATAGCCACGTTTAGGATGCCACTAGGTACACTGAGTGTTTGCTAGTATAATGGCTTAGTTATAATGAGTTGGAGTGTGCAATGCAGGCAGAGGTGCTGCAAATGTCTTTGCACTAGTGTGACTAGACAAAAGTCCAATAGCCACGTTTAGGATGCCACTAGGTACAATGAGTGTTTGCTAGTATAATGGCTTAGTTATATTGAGTTGGAGTGTGCAATGCAGGCAGAGGTGCTGCACATATCTTTGCACTAGTGGGACTATAGCAAAGTCCAATAGCCACGTTTAGGATGCCACTAGGTACACTGAGTGTTTGCTAGTATAATGGCTTAGTTATAATGAGTTGGAGTGTGCAATGCAGGTGGAGGTGCTGCAAATGTCTTTGCACTAGTGTGACTAGACAAAAGTCCAATAGCCACGTTTAGGATGCCACTAGGTACACTGAGTGTTTGCTAGTATAATGGCTTAGTTATAATGAGTTGGAGTGTGCAATGCAGGCAGAGGTGCTGCAAATGTCTTTGCACTAGTGTGACTAGACAAAAGTCCAATAGCCACGTTTAGGATGCCACTAGGTACACTGAGTTTTTGCTAGTATAATGGCTTAGATATAATGAGTTGGAGTGTGCAATGCAGGCAGAGGTGCTGCAAATGTCTTTGCACTAGTGTGACTAGACAAAAGTCCAATAGCCACGTTTAGGATGCCACTAGGTACACTGAGTGTTTGCTAGTATAATGGCTTAGTTATAATGAGTTGGAGTGTGCAATGCAGGCAGAGGTGCTGCAAATATCTTTGCACTAGTGGGACTATAGCAAAGTCCAATAGCCACGTTTAGGATGCCACTAGGTACACTGAGTGTTTGCTAGTATAATGGCTTAGTTATAATGAGTTGGAGTGTGCAATGCAGGCAGAGGTGCTGCAAATGTCTTTGCACTAGTGTGACTAGACAAAAGTCCAATAGCCACGTTTAGGATGCCACTAGGTACACTGAGTGTTTGCTAGTATAATGGCTTAGTTATAATGAGTTGGAGTGTGCAATGCAGGCAGAGGTGCTGCAAATGTCTTTGCACTAGTGTGACTAGACAAAAGTCCAATAGCCACGTTTAGGATGCCACTAGGTACACTGAGTGTTTGCTAGTATAATGGCTTAGTTATAATGAGTTGGAGTGTGCAATGCAGGCAGAGGTGCTGCAAATGTCTTTGCACTAGTGTGACTAGACAAAAGTCCAATAGCCACGTTTAGGATGCCACTAGGTACACTGAGTGTTTGCTAGTATAATGGCTTAGTTATAATGAGTTGGAGTGTGCAATGCAGGCAGAGGTGCTGCAAATATCTTTGCACTAGTGGGACTATAGCAAAGTCCAATAGCCACGTTTAGGATGCCACTAGGTACACTGAGTGTTTGCTAGTATAATGGCTTAGTTATAATGAGTTGGAGTGTGCAATGCAGGCAGAGGTGCTGCAAAGGTCTTTGCACTAGTGTGACTAGACAAAAGTCCAATAGCCACGTTTAGGATGCCACTAGGTACACTGAGTGTTTGCTAGTATAATGGCTTAGTTATAATGAGTTGGAGTGTGCAATGCAGGTAGAGGTGCTGCAAATGTCTTTGCACTAGTGTGACTAGACAAAAGTCCAATAGCCACGTTTAGGATGCCACTAGGTACACTGAGTGTTTGCTAGTATAATGGCTTAGTTATAATGAGTTGGAGTGTGCAATGCAGGCAGAGGTGCTGCAAATGGCTTTGCACTAGTGTGACTAGACAAAAGTCCAATAGCCACGTTTAGGATGCCACTACGTACACTGAGTGTTTGCTAGTATAATGGCTTAGTTATAATGAGTTGGAGTGTGCAATGCAGGCAGAGGTGCTGCAAATGGCTTTGCACTAGTGTGACTAGACAAAAGTCCAATAGCCACGTTTAGGATGCCACTACGTACACTGAGTGTTTGCTAGTATAATGGCTTAGTTATAATGAGTTGGAGTGTGCAATGCAGGCAGAGGTGCTGCAAATGTCTTGCACTAGTGTGACTAGACAAAAGTCCAATAGCCACGTTTAGGATGCCACTAGGTACACTGAGTGTTTGCTAGTATAATGGCTTAGTTATAATGAGTTGGAGTGTGCAATGCAGACAGACGTGCTGCAAATATCTTTGCACTAGTGTGACTAGACAAAAGTCCAATAGCCACGTTTAGGATGCCACTAGGTACACTGAGTGTTTGGTAGTATAATGGCTTAGTTATAATGAGTTGGAGTGTGCAATGCAGGCAGAGGTGCTGCAAATGTCTTTGCACTAGTGTGACTAGACAAAAGTACAATAGCCACGTTTAGGATGCCACTAGGTACACTGAGTGTTTGCTAGTATAATGGCTTAGTTATAATGAGTTGGAGTGTGCAATGCAGGCAGAGGTGCTGCAAATGTCTTGCACTAGTGGGACTATAGCAAAGTCCAATAGCCACGTTTAGGATGCCACTAGGTACACTGAGTGTTTGCTAGTATAATGGCTTAGTTATAATGAGTTGGAGTGTGCAATGCAGGCAGAGGTGCTGCAAATGTCTTTGCACTAGTGTGACTAGACAAAAGTCCAATAGCCACGTTTAGGATGCCACTAGGTACACTGAGTGTTTGCTAGTATAATGGCTTAGTTATAATGAGTTGGAGTGTGCAATGCAGGTAGAGGTGCTGCAAATGTCTTTGCACTAGTGTGACTAGACAAAAGTCCAATAGCCACGTTTAGGATGCCACTAGGTACACTGAGTGTTTGCTAGTATAATGGCTTAGTTATAATGAGTTGGAGTGTGCAATGCAGGTAGAGGTGCTGCAAATGTCTTTGCACTAGTGTGACTAGACAAAAGTCCAATAGCCACGTTTAGGATGCCACTAGGTACACTGAGTGTTTGCTAGTATAATGGCTTAGTTATATTGAGTTGGAGTGTGCAATGCAGGCAGAGGTGCTGTACATATCTTTGCACTAGTGGGACTATAGCAAAGTCCAATAGCCACGTTTAGGATGCCACTAGGTACACTGAGTGTTTGCTAGTATAATGGCTTAGTTATAATGAGTTGGAGTGTGCAATGCAGGTAGAGGTGCTGCAAATGTTTTTGCACTAGTGTGACTAGACAAAAGTCCAATAGCCACGTTTAGGATGCCACTAGGTACACTCGGTGTTTGCTAGTATAATGGCTTAGTTATAATGAGTTGGAGTGTGCAATGCAGGCAGAGGTGCTGCAAATGTCTTTGCACTAGTGTGACTAGACAAAAGTCCAATAACCACGTTTAGGATGCCACTAGGTACACTCGGTGTTTGCTAGTATAATGGCTTAGTTATAATGAGTTGGAGTGTGCAATGCAGGCAGAGGTGCTGCAAATGTCTTTGCACTAGTGTGACTAGACAAAAGTCCAATAGCCACGTTTAGGATGCCACTAGGTACACTGAGTGTTTGCTAGTATAATGGCTTAGTTATAATGAGTTGGAGTGTGCAATGCAGGCAGAGGTGCTGCAAATGTCTTTGCACTAGTGTGACTAGACAAAAGTCCAATAGCCACGTTTAGGATGCCACTAGGTACAATGAGTGTTTGCTAGTATAATGGCTTAGTTATATTGAGTTGGAGTGTGCAATGCAGGCAGAGGTGCTGCACATATCTTTGCACTAGTGGGACTATAGCAAAGTCCAATAGCCACGTTTAGGATGCCACTAGGTACACTGAGTGTTTGCTAGTATAATGGCTTAGTTATAATGAGTTGGAGTGTGCAATGCAGGTGGAGGTGCTGCAAATGTCTTTGCACTAGTGTGACTAGACAAAAGTCCAATAGCCACGTTTAGGATGCCACTAGGTACACTGAGTGTTTGCTAGTATAATGGCTTAGTTATAATGAGTTGGAGTGTGCAATGCAGGCAGAGGTGCTGCAAATGTCTTTGCACTAGTGTGACTAGACAAAAGTCCAATAGCCACGTTTAGGATGCCACTAGGTACACTGAGTTTTTGCTAGTTTAATGGCTTAGATATAATGAGTTGGAGTGTGCAATGCAGGCAGAGGTGCTGCAAATGTCTTTGCACTAGTGTGACTAGACAAAAGTCCAATAGCCACGTTTAGGATGCCACTAGGTACACTGAGTGTTTGCTAGTATAATGGCTTAGTTATAATGAGTTGGAGTGTGCAATGCAGGCAGAGGTGCTGCAAATATCTTTGCACTAGTGGGACTATAGCAAAGTCCAATAGCCACGTTTAGGATGCCACTAGGTACACTGAGTGTTTGCTAGTATAATGGCTTAGTTATAATGAGTTGGAGTGTGCAATGCAGGCAGAGGTGCTGCAAATGTCTTTGCACTAGTGTGACAAGACAAAAGTCCAATAGCCACGTTTAGGATGCCACTAGGTACACTGAGTGTTTGCTAGTATAATGGCTTAGTTATAATGAGTTGGAGTGTGCAATGCAGGTAGAGGTGCTGCAAATGTCTTTGCACTAGTGTGACTAGACAAAAGTCCAATAACCACGTTTAGGATGCCACTAGGTACACTGAGTGTTTGCTAGTATAATGGCTTAGTTATAATGAGTTGGAGTGTGCAATGCAGGCAGAGGTGCTGCAAATGTCTTTGCACTAGTGTGACTAGACAAAAGTCCAATAGCCACGTTTAGGGTGCCACTAGGTACACTGAGTGTTTGCTAGTATAATGGCTTAGTTATAATGAGTTGGAGTGTGCAATGCAGGCAGAGGTGCTGCAAATGTCTTTGCACTAGTGTGACTAGACAAAAGTCCAATAGCCACGTTTAGGATGCCACTAGGTACACTGAGTGTTTGCTAGTATAATGGCTTAGTTATAATGAGTTGGAGTGTGCAATGCAGGCAGAGGTGCTGCAAATGTCTTTGCACTAGTGTGACTAGACAAAAGTCCAATAGCCACGTTTAGGATGCCACTAGGTACACTGAGTGTTTGCTAGTATAATGGCTTAGTTATAATGAGTTGGAGTGTGCAATGCAGGCAGAGGTGCTGCAAATGTCTTTGCACTAGTGTGATTAGACAAAAGTCCAATAGCCACGTTTAGGATGCCACTAGGTACACTGAGTGTTTGCTAGTATAATGGCTTAGTTATAATGAGTTGGAGTGTGCAATGCAGGCAGAGGTGCTGCAAATGTCTTTGCACTAGTGTGACTAGACAAAAGTCCAATAGCCACGTTTAGGATGCCACTAGGTACACTGAGTGTTTGCTAGTATAATGGCTTAGTTATAATGAGTTGGAGTGTGCAATGCAGGCAGAGGTGCTGCAAATATCTTTGCACTAGTGGGACTATAGCAAAGTCCAATAGCCACGTTTAGGATGCCACTAGGTACACTGAGTGTTTGCTAGTATAATGGCTTAGTTATAATGAGTTGGAGTGTGCAATGCAGGCAGAGGTGCTGCAAATGTCTTTGCACTAGTGTGACTAGACAAAAGTCCAATAGCCACGTTTAGGATGCCACTAGGTACACTGAGTGTTTGCTAGTATAATGGCTTAGTTATAATGAGTTGGAGTGTGCAATGCAGGTAGAGGTGCTGCAAATGTCTTTGCACTAGTGTGACTAGACAAAAGTCCAATAGCCACGTTTAGGATGCCACTAGGTACACTGAGTGTTTGCTAGTATAATGGCTTAGTTATAATGAGTTGGAGTGTGCAATGCAGGCAGAGGTGCTGCAAATGGCTTTGCACTAGTGTGACTAGACAAAAGTCCAATAGCCACGTTTAGGATGCCACTACGTACACTGAGTGTTTGCTAGTATAATGGCTTAGTTATAATGAGTTGGAGTGTGCAATGCAGGCAGAGGTGCTGCAAATGTCTTGCACTAGTGTGACTAGACAAAAGTCCAATAGCCACGTTTAGGATGCCACTAGGTACACTGAGTGTTTGCTAGTATAATGGCTTAGTTATAATGAGTTGGAGTGTGCAATGCAGACAGACGTGCTGCAAAAATCTTTGCACTAGTGTGACTAGACAAAAGTCCAATAGCCACGTTTAGGATGCCACTAGGTACACTGAGTGTTTGCTAGTATAATGGCTTAGTTATAATGAGTTGGAGTGTGCAATGCAGGCAGAGGTGCTGCAAATGTCTTTGCACTAGTGTGACTAGACAAAAGTACAATAGCCACGTTTAGGATGCCACTAGGTACACTGAGTGTTTGCTAGTATAATGGCTTAGTTATAATGAGTTGGAGTGTGCAATGCAGGCAGAGGTGCTGCAAATGTCTTGCACTAGTGTGACTAGACAAAAGTCCAATAGCCACGTTTAGGATGCCACTAGGTACACTGAGTGTTTGCTAGTATAATGCCTTAGTTATAATGAGTTGGAGTGTGCAATGCAGACAGACGTGCTGCAAATATCTTTGCACTAGTGTGACTAGACAAAAGTCCAATAGCCACGTTTAGGATGCCACTAGGTACACTGAGTGTTTGCTAGTATAATGGCTTAGTTATAATGAGTTGGAGTGTGCAATGCAGGCAGAGGTGCTGCAAATGTCTTTGCACTAGTGTGACTAGACAAAAGTCCAATAGCCACGTTTAGGATGCCACTAGGTACACTGAGTGTTTGCTAGTATAATGGCTTAGTTATAATGTGTTGGAGTGTGCAATGCAGGCAGAGGTGCTGCAAATGTCTTTGCACTAGTGTGACTAGACAAAAGTCCAATAGCCACGTTTAGGATGCCACTAGGTACACTGAGTGTTTGCTAGTATAATGGCTTAGTTATAATGAGTTGGAGTGTGCAATGCAGGCAGAGGTGCTGCAAATGTCTTTGCACTAGTGTGACTAGACAAAAGTCCAATAGCCACGTTTAGGATGCCACTAGGTACACTGAGTGTTTGCTAGTATAATTGCTTAGTTATAATGAGTTGGAGTGTGCAATGCAGGTAGAGGTGCTGCAAATGTCTTTGCACTAGTGTGTCTAGACAAAAGTCCAATAGCCACGTTTAGGATGCCACTAGGTACACTGAGTGTTTGCTAGTATAATGGCTTAGTTATAATGAGTTGGAGTGTGCAATGCAGGCAGAGGTGCTGCAAATGTCTTTGCACTAGTGTGACTAGACAAAAGTCCAATAGCCACGTTTAGGATGCCACTAGGTACACTGAGTGTTTGCTAGTATAATGGCTTAGCTATAATGAGTTGGAGTGTGCAATGCAGGCAGAGGTGCTGCAAATGTCTTTGCACTAGTGTGACTAGACAAAAGTCCAATAGCCACGTTTAGGATGCCACTAGGTACACTGAGTGTTTGCTAGTATAATGGCTTAGTTATAATGAGTTGGAGTGTGCAGTGCAGGTAGAGGTGCTGCAAATGTCTTTGCACTAGTTTGACTAGACAAAAGTCCAATAGCCACGTTTAGGATGCCGCTAGGTACACTGAGTGTTTGCTAGTATAATGGCTTAGCTATAATGAGTTGGAGTGTGCAATGCAGGCAGAGGTGCTGCAAATGTCTTTGCACTAGTGTGACTAGACAAAAGTCCAATAGCCACGTTTAGGATGCCACTAGGTACACTGAGTGTTTGCTAGTATAATGGCTTATTTATAATGAGTTGGAGTGTGCAATGCAGGTAGAGGTGCTGCAAATGTCTTTGCACTAGTGTGACTAGACAAAAGTCCAATAGCCACGTTTAGGATGCCACTAGGTACACTGAGTGTTTGCTAGTATAATGGCTTAGTTATAATGAGTTGGAGTGTGCAATGCAGGTAGAGGTTCTGCAAATGTCTTTGCACTAGTGTGACTAGACAAAAGTCCAATAGCCATGTTTAGGATGCCACTAGGTACACTGAGTGTTTGCTAGTATAATGGCTTAGTTATAATGAGTTGGAGTGTGCAATGCAGGCAGAGGTGCTGCAAATGTCTTTGCACTAGTGTGACTAGACAAAAGTCCAATAGCCACGTTTAGGATGCCACTAGGTACACTGAGTGTTTGCTAGTATAATGGCTTAGTTATAATGAGTTGGAGTGTGCAATGCAGGTAGAGGTGCTGCAAATGTCTTTGCACTAGTGTGACTAGACAAAAGTCCAATAGCCACGTTTAGGATGCCAATAGGTACACTGAGTGTTTGCTAGTATAATGGCTTAGTTATAATGAGTTGGAGTGTGCAATGCAGGCAGAGGTGCTGCAAATGTCTTTGCACTAGTGTGACTAGACAAAAGTCCAATAGCCACGTTTAGGATGCCACTAGGTATACTGAGTGTTTGCTAGTATAATGGCTTAGTTATAATGAGTTGGAGTGTGCAATGCAGGCAGAGGTGCTGCAAATGTCTTTGCACTAGTGTGACTAGACAAAAGTCCAATAGCCACGTTTAGGATGCCACTAGGTACACTGAGTGTTTGCTAGTATAATGGCTTAGTTATAATGAGTTGGAGTGTGCAATGCAGGCAGAGGTGCTGCAAATGTCTTTGCACTAGTGTGACTAGACAAAAGTCCAATAGCCACGTTTAGGATGCCACTAGGTACACTGAGTGTTTGCTAGTATAATGGCTTAGTTATAATGAGTTGGAGTGTGCAATGCAGGCAGAGGTGCTGCAAATATCTTTGCACTAGTGGGACTATAGCAAAGTCCAATAGCCACGTTTAGGATGTGTGAGACTGTGACCGGGGTTATCTATGACGGCCGGTATGTCTCGGCCCGGTTGTGCTCACTTCATGATAGGAAGTGAATCCACTATAGGGTTAATGCTGTTTCCCTACAGGCTGAGGGAAGGGTTAAATAGAATCAGGAACAAGGGCAGGTGTGCCGGGTGTGAGGGAGTGTACACAACTCCCTGAGTTTTTCTGCTGGAGAGGCACATTGTGTTATGGACTTTTGTTTTGGACATTAAACCGTGTGCTGTGAACCTTAATGCCTGGATCCCGTGTCTTCTGCTGCGCAGCCGACCACGCTACCTCACATATGGTGGAGAATCGGCGGTTATGACAGCCGGTGAGGTGTAGCATCCATTCCTGGTGACCCAGTAGCACATGTCCTGGATTCGAGCGGCTACACTACAGCCCAAACCCAGCGACGCCATGGAGGACATACTAAAGCATTTGGCTCAGGCTAATGCACAGCAGCAACAAACCAATGCACACCTGCTCCAATCCTTGCAAATGCAGGAAAAAAAATTCCAAGAACAGATGGATCAGGCCAATGCACGTCAGCAGCAATCCTTGCAAGTGCACCAAGAACAGATGGAGCAGGCCAATGCACGTCAGCAGCAAGCCTTGCAATTGCAGGAAAAAAGGCACCAAAAACAGATGGTTCTCCTGGCCAAGTCGATCCGTGCCAGACCGGCAGCAACAACCCCGGGACCGGATGACGACGGCAGCGTCCGGAAAGCGGTGAGACAAGCGTTGCAAAAGATGACCCCGGGTGATGATGTGGAAGCGTTCCTGGCGGTGTTTGAGCGGGTGGCCGAGCGGGAAAAGCTGCCGACCCCGCAGTGGGCTGAGGTATTGTCGCCCTATCTGACGGGGGAACCCCAAAAAGCGTACCTGGACCTCTGTACCGAGGACGCCATTGACTATGTGACCCTGAAAGCCGAAATACTGGCTCGGTTGGGGGTGAATACCTATGTACGGGCTCAGCAGGTAAATCAGTGGTTCTTTGAGGAAGCCAAACCCGTACGCTCCCAGGCCTATGACTTGTTGCATCTTGTAAAAAAGTGGTTGCAGCCTGACACTCTGAGCCCGGCGCAAATGGTGGAAAGGGTAGTAGTGGATCGTTTTGTGCGCACTTTACCCGTCACCGTTCAACGGTGGGTCGGACAGGGTGACCCGAGTACCCTGGACCAATTAGTGTCTCTGGTAGAGCGGCATGTGGCTACACAGGACTTGATACGGGACACTGAGACTTTGCGTACCGCCCGTCGGTCCGGCCCCTCCAGGCCTAGGGCCAAGGACCCACCGCTGACAACGGTGCAGGAGTCCCCTACCGTCCCGTCTGAGGCCGTGGCCACCATTCCTGAGGGCCGGAAGGTTCTGTACCCTAAACGACAACCCGTCAAGGGGGTTTCCGTCCCCATTAGATGTTGGCGGTGCCAGCGGGTGGGACATATGGAAGCCCAGTGTCCACTCACCACGGAGCCCATGGATTGTGGGGTTACCCGGCGGGGTTCAATGTATGCTCATGTGGTGTGTACTGCTGACCGGGTCTCCCCAGAGACGGAGCCCCACTTGTGCCAAATACAGGTGAATGGATGTCCGGTTACAGGATTGTTGGATTCCGGAAGCTTAGTGACCCTTGTGCGATCCACCTTGAGGGCTAAAGTAAAGACCACAGGACGCACCGTGGGGGTGGTTTGCATACATGGGGACCGCCGCGACTATCCCACGGGGATTGTCACCATCACAGCACCTTGCGGGCAGGTGCAACATGAGGTGGGACTTCTTACCACTCTTCCTTATGACGTGATCCTAGGAAGGGATCTGCCCTATTTTTGGACTTTGTGGAGGGGACCCCCTAAGTCCCCTCAGATATCGGTTGATCCGGGACCTGAGCCCTACAATCCTGAATCCGGGACACCTGCCGTAGGGGTCACCATGTTAGGGACAGAGTGTGAACCCGGTAGGTCACCCCTAGAGGTATTGGCAGGAGAGGCTGAGACGGTCGAGCCCATCCCGGAGTTGGAGGCGTCCCCGGATACGTTTGGGACAGCCCAACTCCAGGACCCTACGTTGATACATGCCCGGAGTCGGGTGACAGTAGTTGACGGGGTGGCACAGCTGCCCGGTGCCCAGGTAAGGTACCCCCATTTCGCTCTCAAGCAGGATTTACTCTACCGGGTAGATGAAATACGGGGCGTGGGGGTAGAACAGTTGGTGGTGCCCCAGCCGCATCGCCGGCGGGTCCTCGACTTGGCTCATAAACACCTGATGAGTGGCCACCTAGGGGTCAAGAAAACGCAGGGGCGAATATTGCAAAGGTTCTATTGGCCCGGGGTCTTTGGGGAGGTAAAACGGTTCTGCGAAACCTGCCCGGAGTGTCAGCTTACCGCACCCCTGACCTATTTTCGCAGTCCGTTGGTACCGTTACCCATTATAGAAGTCCCGTTTGAACGGATAGGGATGGATCTGGTGGGGCCCCTCGTAAAGTCCGCTCGAGGGCACCAACACATCCTAGTGATCGTTGACTATGCCACCCGGTATCCCGAGGCGATACCTCTCAGACATACTGCAGCAAAGCTTATAGCTCGGGAGTTGTTTGCTGTGTTCTGCCGGGTGGGGTTGCCCAAGGAGATCCTTACGGATCAGGGGACCCCATTCATGTCTAAAGTGACCAAAGAGCTATGTCGGCTACTCCAGATCAAGCAGTTGCGTACGTCTGTGTATCATCCTCAAACGGACGGTTTAGTCGAGCGTTTCAATAAAACCCTGAAAACCATGCTTAGAAGGGTGATTTCAAAAGACGGGAAAGAATGGGATATGATGCTTCCCTATTTGATGTTTGCCATACGAGATGTGCCACAGGCATCCACGGGGTTTTCGCCTTTTGAATTGTTATACGGGCGACATCCCCGGGGATTGTTGGACCTGGCAAAAGAAACATGGGAACAAGAGCCCACCCCCCATAAAAGTGTGATCGAACACATTTTAGGTATGCAGAACCGCATAAGCGCGGTCATGCCAATTGTGAAGGAGCATTTACAGGAGGCTCAGGCCGCGCAAAGCGGCCGCTACAATAGACAAGCCACCGTGCGGACCTTTAAACCCGGGGATCGGGTGTTGCTATTAATCCCCACGGCGGAGAGTAAATTCCTGGCTCAGTGGCAAGGCCCCTACGAGATAAAGGAAAGAGTCGGGGTGGTTAACTATAAAGTATTGCAGCCCGGTAGGCGGAAACCTGAACAAATATACCATGTCAACCTTTTAAAACCTTGGCAGGAACGGGAAAGCCTGATGGCTGTTTTTTCCCCACCTCCCTCCTCTTCGGGTCGTTCACATCCGGCTCCAGCGACCTCCGGAGAGGACGAACCGGAAGTAAGGATTGGAGAAGCCCTCACCAAGACTCAGAGGCGAGAGGCCAGACGGTTGGTTCAGCAGAACCCCGATGTCTTCTCCGAGCTGCCCGGTAGGACCAGTCTGATACGACATGATATTGTCACCGAGCCCCACCTGAAGGTACGCCTGAAGTCATACCGGGTACCGGAGGCTCAACGACAAGCCATATCGGAGGAAGTAAAGACAATGTTACGCCTGGGGGTCATCGAAAAATCCCGGAGTGAATGGGCTAGTCCGATTGTCCTAATACCAAAACCCGATGGCTCCTTAAGGTTCTGCAATGACTTTAGGAGATTGAACGAAATATCCAAGTTCGATCTCTACCCCATGCCCCGGGTGGATGAGCTGATTGATAGGCTGGGACAGGCGCGATATTTTACCACGCTCGACCTGACCAAGGGGTACTGGCAGGTGCCACTAACAGAGTCCGCCAAGGAGAAAACCGCTTTTGTTACGCCGGAGGGTCTCTTCCACTATGT